>NC_037307.1:0-11157 GCF_001040885.1 Strongyloides ratti
AGTCTAGATTGAAAGTGAGGCAATCCTATTGAAAATAACAACCTTTAAAATGTAATTATTTTTTTTGTCTGCACAATATTTTTGAACAGTTAATCTTTAAATAATTAATTTATTAGAGCAATCTAATTGTTTTTGTATATATTAACCTTAATTAACCTTTTCCTTTAATAAATACTTTTATTTCAGAAAATGTTTTAATAACCTTTTATCAGTTGGTAGAATATATTTTTATAATGAATTAATTACTAATTTTCAATCTCTTATTAATAATATTTTGAAAGGCAATCCCATTAATTTTTCTTTATATAGAAATCTTATATAACTTTTTCATTAATTTTAAAGAAAGAATCTTAATCTAGATTGAAATTAATGCAATCCAATTGAAGAAATAAATTATTCTGTTAATTTTTGAGCAATGAAATTTATAAGTAAGAATCTTAATCTAGATTGAAATAAATACAATCAAATTATTTTTAAAGTAAGAATCTTAATCTAGATTGAAATTTATGCAATTAGATATAAAACATTCAATATTATTTTTTGGAAGTATTAATCTAAAAGTAAATTTTAACTGGTAATTCTAATTGTTGATAATTAACTTAATTGATACTTTTTTATCAACCTGAATGTAACTCTTCCCAATATTTCTTTCAATACTTTATTTTCGATGGTTAAACAGTTATTTACCTTTCATTGAAATATTTTGTATCATTCGTTAACAAAGGTAATTTTAATCTAAAATTCTGGTTAATTTCAGAAAAGAGCAATACTATTACTCCTTATACTTATTATATTAATTGTCAATATTTTCAATCCAAAAATAAAATGAAATTATGGGTTTATTAAATTATTTGAACTAATACTTTAAATTATATTTTGTTTTATTCAATATTTCTAATTCATTATTTTATACTGAAATGTATATTTTAAATGAACTAATAATTTTGAATTAATTTTGATGGGAAATGAAATAATATTCATCAATCTTTACTAGAAATACTTTTCAAGTATCAATTGATTATGTTTATAGTCAATAAATGTTTTTATTTTATCAACCCTTTTTCAACAGTTTTTTATACCAATTTTTATATTAAAAGTTTAAATTAATTAAGTTTTAAATGCAATCCTATTGTGTGAATATTTTTTCAATGTTTTTCATCAGTCAATGATAATTTATTCAACAATATTTAAAATGCGGAAATATTTGATGTAATATTATTATGAAAGAGACATTATTCCAACTTATTTATAGAACTATATTGTAGAAATATTATTAATTACCTTAATGAGTAATTTTTATTAATTAATGAGAAATATTTAAATGTCAATTTCTCTTAATTTATTTTTTAGTGTCAATGTAATTAATAATAAGAATCTTAGTCTAGATTAGAAAAGAAGCAATCTAATTGATTCAATATTTATTCAATTTATAAGTTAGAATCTTAATCTAGATTTAAATTAAAACAATCTAATTGTTTCCATATGAAGCATCAACCAGTAATAAAAGAATCTTAATCTAGATTTCAAATGAATCAATCTAATTTTTTCAGTTAATATTTCCAATTAAAATATCTCTTAATGAGTAATTTTTATAATTTGAAATATTTTCTTTAATGAGTATTTTTTAAATGTTTTTAATTGAAGCAATCTAATTATAAAAATGTTACTTTTAAATATCTTAATTATTCATCTGCTTTTATTAAATATTCTCAATAAATGTTTTTATTATACACAAATATTCTTTCAAATATAAGTTTATAATTAACAATTAAAAAGAGTTGTTTAATATAATCAGTTGAATATAAATCAAATATATTTTTTATTTTTAGTATTAAAATTAACCTTTTATATCCTGTGTAATTCTTTTGATACTGCAACTGAGTTAAAATTATTCCGTTTCTTTTGAGAGTCTAACCTTTTAGGAGGCAATCTAAAAGTAAAAATATAAAAATACTTGAATTATATTGATAAAACATACCATTATAATAAGAATCTTAATCTTGATTGAAATATATATAGAAACAATCTAAAAGTAAAAATAATTTTGAAAATATTAATAGAAACACTTACCTTTAAATGGAACATTCTTAGTCTAGATTGAAATATATTTGGAGTGAAATCTAAAAATAAATATTAGAAATGTTTTTAAAATGTAAATTTAACCAACCTTTTCAATTATTTCATAGAGATTTAATTCTTTTAATTAATTCTATTCTTCTTTGATATTCAGTGCAATCCCATAGAAATTCTTCAAAATATTTGTTAACAACTGGAAGTTTATGATTCATTGATAATTGTAAGAAATTCTATTGATATTTCAGAAATATTTGTTAAATTTTATCAATTTATTTCAATTACTCATATTTCACAACAATATTTTCATTTTGGTATCCATTATTCTTCATATTCACCTTCTTCAATTACTTCAGAAAACTGCGCAACTATTTGATGATATTTTATATGAGAGACATTTCCCCAATTTATTTCTGTTTGAATTGCATTTCATTCTGGTACATTTATCTGGAAATAAACATATATTAATTATTCATCTTTTAATTATATTAATTTGTCTTAATTAATTGAAATTAAATGATAAAAGTAAAAATAAAATTATTTATTTCAATGTTATCAAATAATAAATGTGTTAATAATTTTCATTAATTTTTGATGGGTAAAGAGGAAATAGAGTTCATATTAAAAGTAACATTCTTATTGTAGATTGAAGGATGTTAAACAGATATTTTGAAGATTCAAATGAATATTCCAGTTAATTTGAAGCAATCTAATTATTTTTTTTAACTAATTTTAATAAATTTAATTTATATTTTGGTCATTTTTATTTCTTTTGATGAATATTCCAGTAAATGATATTTTTTTTGGGTAATTTATATAAAATATTCTTAGTCTAGATTGGAGGTCAGTCAATTCAATTAATTTTTTAAGAAAGATTCTTAATCTAGATTGGAAGTCATTTAATGAATATTTTTGGGATATTTTTCAATATTTTGGACATTTCAGTGATTTCAGTGGTTATTTTGAAGTTTCAATGGATATTTCTGAATATTTTAAAGTTTCATTTGATTTTTTTGGGAGTTTTAATTAATTTATTGCTTATTCAGGGCAATCTAATAATTTTATTAATTATTTTAATTATTTTTATTAATTTTTGAGTGGTTTTAATTAATTTTAATGATGTTTCATATTTATTCTGGAATATTCTGGTAGTTTTATTTATTTTGTGGAGAAATATTTATTCCCTTTTTCTGGAAGATTTATTAATGAACACTGAAAGAGATTCAGTGAATATTTTGGGATATGGAAAGTTTTTTTGGAATTAGATAATTTACTGGGATTTTTTATTTTTTTCTCTAAAATATCTCTTACATTTTTGAACTAAATAAATTTCTGACAAATGGCACAAATTATATTGATATTCTAAAAATATTCGTTAAAAATGATCAATTTATTTAAATTACTTACATTTACCATCATCCTTATCACTTGATTGAAGTTAGTCAGGAAATTCTTCATATTAAAGTGATCCAGAAAAGTGCGCAAAAATTTGATGAAAAGTAGACAAGTGACATCCCTCCAAATTGTCTACCTTTATTAACGCTTTTTTGAGTACAATTCAAAAAGTAAAATTCATTTAAAGAATCAGGAGCCAGAAGTAAGAATCTTCAATTTAAAAGTGCTTGAAGGCATAACTGATGCAATCTATAAAGAATAAATTAAACATATCAATGAACTAGAAATGTACCTTTATTTCATTAGTGGAAATCTTATTGAAAATTCTTCATATACAAAAAGCGTTCTTAATTACTCATCAGTCATAGTCTAAATATGTGAAATAAAAATATATTAGAAAAATTACATACCTTTATTGAAGTGTTAAACATTCCATTCTTCTTCTTTTTAGTACCAATACAAAAGAATATTTCAGTATTTTTAAATGAAGACAGAAATCAAAATAAAACTTTATTAAAAGTGATAAATTCAAAATAGAAATATCAGTGGCTTTTGACGGAAGAGTTGCAGTGACAAATGTTAATCTAAAATATCAGTTAGAAAGTGACAATTATTCATTACCTTTATAGAAATATTCCATTTTTACCACTTCAATCCCATACTAGAAGTCTTTTTCAGTTGATTTTCCATCCACCAGGAGATACAAATAAAATTCTTCCTCATTTAAATTTCTACAGAACATTAAATTTTCATGGAAATCTGAAAATATTTGTTAGATATAACAACAATTCTTACCTTTTCTGACAATCTTATCATTATAACAGTTAAATTTTCAAAAGATTCATGAAAACAGCGAGATTCATAAGAATATTTAGACATTAAAAAAAGTGCGCAAATATTTGATGATAAATAGTGGGGTGACGATATTCCAAATTGTTTTCATGTAAATTTTAAAAAATTTGTTCCAGAAGATTCTAAATTAATTCTGAAAATAAAAATTATTAATTAATTGTTGTATGGGGAGATGAAATTAATCAATCATTAAATGTTATTTATTGCGTCTTATTTTTATTCAAAAATATTACTTCACACAATATTCTTCCACGAGAACATGAGGTATTAAAAATTCCCCTACAACAATAAAAATAAATTAACTACAATAACCCTACAAAATTCAGTAGGGTTACAAACTGAAAATTGTACAAAATTCCCAACTTATATAGTACATAAAAGAATGACTAGTGAGAAGTGTCCTAAACAAAAAGCTTTACAAACTTAATGTTTTCCCCATACATGTAGCATTTGTTAGAAAATACATTTAGCATTTGTCCAAGTTTATCTATATTCTTACATTTACATTCTCATGCCAAATGATTTATGAAGAATAACATTAACAAACATTTCTTTTTCTATTCCTCCAAGCTATAAAATACTCAAACAATTCTTCACACTACCATTATCAATATACATTTTCAATAGTGAATTGTTTTTTAATAAAAAGAATAATTAGAATAAATATTATCTATCAAACCATTCATAAATATATTATATCAAGAATATTATCTGAAACTTAAAAAAGTTGTTATAATTATTTGATTACAAAAAGATATCCAATATTGAACTCTGGGAGTAATGATAAAACAATTTTCACCTCTTTATCAAAATTCAAATATAAGGGAATTATTGGAAAATTTTATTATTCAAATTAAATATATTCTTCTTTATTTTTAATTAAACGTTAATTTACTTTTTAAATTATAGTAAAACTTTTTCATAATAATAATTTTTTATATTCTTTTCTTTTTTTAAAATAAATTACTCTCCTATAATTTTTAAAAAGTTTATCACTCCTTTGACAGTTTTTAATATATCAATTTTTCACCAATTTAATACATAACAAAAATTTATGTACAACAAATAATTTTTATAAATATCTTTAACAATATATATAATATTACCACTTCAATTTCTTTTCACAATTGGAGCACATCTTTAAAGCTTATTACATATATGTTACTTGGTTATGAATTTATTTCATCATTAGACACCTTATATTCAAATTTTAACATCAAAACGTTTCACTAATATAATTTTATAATATTTAAATATTAATACTATATTATGATTATTTTTTGCTAATAATTTAAATTAATTGAATATAACATTCAAATTTTTATCTTTGAAATAATAATTTATAATGTTGTATTTATAACCAAATAACAAACTACAATGTTCCTGCTTTTACATCACTTCACAATTACATGGCTGCTGCTTCAAATCATCACTTACTGCAAAGGAACTATTCCTTCAGCTTTGTTTCCTTCAGTTTCTAAGAATATCAATGAAAGTACCTTTCCAGTGGCTATGAAAATTAAACCTACGTCAGATTTAATCCTTGTCAAATGTCCAGACAAATATTACAAGCATTCAAATATTAAAGATTCTTTTAACATGGATGGTTTGTTAGAATTTTCAAAATTAACTTTTCGTACTAATAGCAAAATTTTTGCTTGGACACCTTCTGTATACAATAATATAAATAGAGATAATATAGTAACTTGTGGAATAGCTGGTATAATAAATTTTAACAATAAATCAATAAATTATGATTGGAAGATGAAATACAATTGGCAGTCTAAACCAAAATCATTTGAAATAGCAAAGAGAGAGAAAATATCAAAGACACTTCCTCCATCCAATAATTGTAGTGATAATCCAGCTAAACTTGTCAAATTCACCAAAGATAAAGAAGGAAATATGAAACGTATTAATATAAATAATGGTGAATTGAAGGAAGCAGAAGAATTACCTCATGCCAATAAATTATATTACTATTTTGATGTTCCTGATGATAATTCTATTCTGGAATATGTGCCTCCGTGTCAAATTGTTAGAGCAGTTAATGATAAACCAGAAATAAAAATTAATGGTCAAGAACATCCAGAATCTCCAAAGAACAACAAAATTTATGTTGTTAAACGAGAAAGTATGACAGAAGTATTCAATATAAAACTTCACTTGATGTCTCCAGATGCTCCTGATTTTTATAAAGATGAAAAAATTTTAATGAAAGAAATGAGATATGCAGAGTCAAGTATTGCAGACATACCAAATACTGATGAAATGATAATGGACAGTTTTACACTACATCAATTTAAAATACTGAAGTTTAGTTACAACTATCCAACAATTGAAAATGATAACGTTGTAGAAAAAATATATTATTTTGGACCAATGAAGGATGATTATGAATTTCCAAATCAGGACATATTATATCTAGCAAATGAAACGTCTACTAAACCAAATTGTACCATTAATGGAATCACATATGGATATTTTGAATCTGTTACTTATGAAAATAAAACTATTAAATTAAATGATTTTAATAATAATGAAAAGGATAATTTTAAACGTTCAGGAGATTATATTATTTTAAAAAATAATAAAACAAACATGATATCTTTAATGTGCCGTTATATTACTCTTACTGGAACTGTTACTTTAACTCAAACATTTATAAAAGGAAAAAAAGTATTTATGGGAAAAAATGAAAAAGGAGAAGATATATATAAAATTTTATCAGAAACTGATGGATCAGAATATGAAAAAAAAATGGCTGATAAAAAAAAGGAAATGGAGTCTATGAAAAAATCTTTTATTGATAAATTAATTGATTATATTGGTATTGGTGGTACATATGGACTTATTGGTGGTATATCTTTATTTATTTTAATAATAATAATAATTATTATTTTATTATGTTATTTCAAATCAATTAAACCACGTCTTATCAGAAAAAAAATTCAAAAAACTTATCCCAATATATTTGAATTATGGAATGATATATCAAAACAAAAATTAGAAAAATATTCACAAATTGGTGTTAAAAGAGATTATGTTGCTGATCGTGAACAATGCCATGATTATAAAAAGACATGTGAAGGTTTTGAAGAAATATTTACTGACACAACTTCCTTATTTAATAATGAATTAGTTAAATGTTATAAAGATATTAATGGAGCAATAACTGCCTATTATATTGATAAAATATCACCTCAAAAAAAATATATCATTTCTGATGGACCATCAACTAATAATATTAATTATTTTTGGGAACTATTGTATCGTGAAAATGTTAAAGTTATTGTGGCATTTATTGATATTGAAGATGACTATGTAAATTATTGGCCAAAAAAATCTTCTCAAAAATATGGTAATATTAATGTTGAATTTATTAAAAATTTGTCTGCTAATGATATTTCACATTTATCTATTTATCATTTTCAAATGACTGTTGATGTTGGTAAACCAAAAGAAATAACATTATTTCATATTAATAATTGGAAAGAACATGAATTACCTAAAACTGATTTATANAATGAGATCGAAAAAATTATTCAAATTTTTTATTAATTAACAAAATGTACAACAATAAATTTTGCAAAAAGGTGAAGAAAATTGTACACTTTATTTTCTTTGAAATATATAATACTTTCTTTGAGTAATATTTTTTTTTTATTAGCATATGGTAAAAAAAATATTTTATATATTAAAATTTTTATTAAAACAAATTTGTACAACTTTTATAATTAGACAATTAAATATATAAAATATAGTATTACTTAAAGTTAAGAAGATATAATTAAAATACATAAAATAATATTTATTTGGTTTCATAAACTTTTATATACGTTTAATAATCATTTGAAATATGATTTCTAATCTTACTCCCAGTAAAACATTTTTTTAAGTGAGGTTAATTTATAGTATAATTATTTTTAAAGAATAAAAGAAACAAAAAGTTTTGATTTAGTGTAATTAATTAAATAGTTAATTATAATAATTTTAGAAAAACTTAAATAGAATTTTTTAACTATTTTATTAAAATTGCAAAAAAATAATAAAAATTTTTATTCAATACTTGAAAAATATAACATCCTTTTTTATATTTGCATATAGAAAAACGTCGCATCCTTTAACGCAAAAGACACATTTTAATAGACGAATTTTTGAATTCAAAATATGAATATTCATAAAATGACAAGGACTGAAAATGATTTTTTGCATGTACTAAATTGATCTAAGAGGATCAAAAATGAGCTTTTTTTTTGTGTGTAGAACACAAATAATTAATGAAAAAGTTTTAAACAAAAAATGTTCCCGTTTTTATTCTATTCTTAAAACAGAAAAATAAAATAAAATACGATATCCAGAAATTCCATGTTTTGATAGAAATTCATTAAATATTGGAGAAAAAGATTCTACTAATTTTGAAGGATTTATTCATGCTAATGAAATGATTTATAAATATGGTGAAGGAAAAGAAAGAAAAATTATTATGTGTCAGGTAAGAATTTATAAATATTTTTTAATATATAACATATTTTTTTTAGGCACTATTAAAAGAAACTGTTGATGATACATATGATATAATTTTTAAATATCAGATTGAAGTAATAGCAATTCTTATTAATGAAAATGAAATAAAGAAACAAAATAAATGTTATCCTTACTTTTCATTAAATCTCAAAGATAATAATTCTAAAAATTATTCACTTACAAATTAAGGTGGTCAACTTGATAAGAATAAATGTTATTATGAGTATGATTGTATACTTACTCAATTATCTACAAATAAAACAAAAAGTTTTAAATTAATTCATTATATAAATTGGCCTAATAAAAGTAAGTTTATTTAATTTTTAAAAAATTAAACAAATTATATTTTTTTTGGATGTACCTTCTGACAAAAAATCTTTTAATGGATTTCATAAAAGATTAATTGAATTAAACAAAAATGATTATTTAATGATTCAGTGTAGTTCAGGTGTAGGAAGAACTGGTACACTTGCATTAATAATCTACATGATCGATATGATTAAATTAAAAAAATCATTCGATCCTATTAAATGCTTAGATTATGTCAGACAACGTCGCTACAAGGCTGTTCAAACTTCAAATCAATTTTTCTTTGCTCTATCTTTTCTTTATGAGCATTTCAAAAAACGGATAGTTGCTGTAAATACTGAAATATATGATAAATTTATGAAATTAGTACAAACATTACTTGAAGAAGAAAAAATAACTATAAATTAATAATTTATTTTTATTATAATATTATTTTATAATAAATTGTTTGGTCATGAGTACACACAAAATATTGTGTTTTTATAATTAATTAAAGTAAAAAATAAACATTTAAAAAAGTTTTTTATAAAAATTTTTTTTGCTATATAAGTTCTAATAATACAAACAAATGAAACTAGTTTCACAATTATATAACAATTTCATACTAAGATATAAAAAAAGTTTGTAACAATAAATATTTATAAAATATTTTACACTATTTTATTAAAATGCATATAATTACAAGTCAAACTCTTTAAATCACTTTTTTTTAATTTTTTCATCTAACACATACTTAAAATTATCTACATATTCTTAAGAACAGTTATTATGATATCTATACCAACAATGACATATACCAATCGTATATTAAAAATAATAATACAAAATATATATCTTTAAAAATAGCTTTTCTGAAAGTTTTAATTCATAACTGATACCTTCAATATTCTAATTTCTCTAATTATTTGTAATTCTTTATCATAATCTTAACATACTATATTCAACATTATAAATATATACACTCAAGATTTTTAATTTTATTTAATAATCTTTTTTTATTTTTAATAAAAATAATAAAAATTTATTATTTATTTATGTCATCTAGTTTAAAACCAATTTACAAATATATAATTTTATTTTATATTAAAATTATACATATATATTGAAAAATTATTTTTATTTACTCAATACTTATAAAACAAATATGTAAAATTTTCAAAAATCAAATAAAGACTAAAATTTTTTATGACTATTCGTTGAATAATAGTAATTTTTTACCATCAACAAAAGATTAATTACAGAATTCGTATTTGAATTATTTAAAGATCAACTTGAGATAACATTTTAATATTAATAAAATTTTATAAAATAATACCATTTTAGTTACTACTAATTTCTATGTCGTCTAGAAATTAAATTAATTAAATAATCTTTCAAAGATTAACTACTTCTATTACCTTAAAATTATGTCTATATAAAGAAAATTTTAAATAATATTATTTACAATATATTATATTATTACTAAAAAAAATTATTTTTACTCATGAATTATCTTATTATTTTAATTCTTATTTTAAAAACTTTTGTTATTTATTCAATAAGTATTTTTAATCAACAAGGATTATTTGACTTTAACAATGATTATTACAATAACAATTTTTATAATCAACCACTAATTAATACCAGAGGTTTATATTTTAAAAGAGGTTTTGTTCCATTAAATCAAATGAAAATAGGTGAAGCTTATGGAGATGATTTAACACAATTTTGGCTTATATGCCATGATTGTCCAAAATAAAAACAATTTTTATTTTTAACATCTAATATTAAATATATCAATCATTTTACAATATCACACAATATCTTAATCTCTTTCATTCAATTTTTATCAACATATAATCTTAAATATTAAAATCAAATGTTTATTAATAATTTTATATATTACATTTTTATTTTAAAATAAACATTTAATAAAATAATATAATTTTTTTAATTTATAAATAAAAACTTTACTAAAATATATATATTTATATAAACAAAAACAAAATATATATATATATA
>NC_037307.1:11173-164185 GCF_001040885.1 Strongyloides ratti
TTTAAAAATAAAATAAATATTTTTATTAAGTATACAAAATATTCTTCAAAAATTATATTCATATAAAATTTATCTTTTCTATATATATATAAAAAATTTATATCAAAAATTATATTAAAAATAATATTAAAAAAAAAAATTTATTTATTTTTCATAAATACATTGGATCATCATATGATGATATTTCTAAAAAAACTTGCCCCACTGTTTCTTCTTTATTTTTTATATTTTTTAATAAATTTAAATTATATGAATGTTTGTCATTTTCAACACGTTCAGTAAATTTTCTTTCACCAATCATATATTTTTTCTTTTTTTCTTCTTTCCATAATTGTATAGTAAAATTTTTTTCCCATATTATACTATGAAATATAAAATTTTCTTCAAAATTTAATGAATTTGTTAATTTTCTTGATTTAACCCGTTGACCATTTGATTTTATAACACAATAATATAAACAATAATTATTATTATTAAATTCTTTTTCTTCAATTTCAAAATTTTTAACATTTATTCTAATAATACATTTTGGACGATAACATTTTATAAGTTTAGATGGATAATATATATGATTATTAAGACAACGAATTTTACTACAACCTTTTGTAAAAATTCTTAATAAATATTTTCCTGTTTCTTTTGGTGCATATGTTGATGGTATTATTATATATCTACCTTTTTTGAGATTTTGTAAATGAAGATATGTACTTCTTGATGGTGTATAATCTGATGTTCCTATAACTTCTAATGGTTGATGTATACGACATTCTCTATTTATTTCTACCCGCATAACATATATACCAATTGTTATAAATGATTCACGTTCTTTTAATCCTTCATTTTCATCTTTTTGTGTTAATGCAAGTATAATATCATTATCATCACATGATATTACATCAAACATATATTGTGGATTTAAACAACATGTTGCTTTAAAATTTAAACAACCACCAGCTCTATCATTAGGTCCACCACTTTTACTACCATTATTTGACCATTCATCTATAAATCTTGTTTCAATAAATAATGGATCTGAATATTCTGGATTTGATGTATTAAATAATCTACATACACTTATATCTGTAAAATAATTTATAAATTCATTAAATGGCATCCAAAATTCTCCATCTTCTTCAACTGTTATACCTAAATCTTTTTTTTGTGTATCTGTTACTTGATTCCATTCTTCTGATCCATCAGACCATGAACCATTCCATTCTTTTTCACCCCATGGATTTTGAAGACGTATCATCATTTTTCTTTCAAATTTATTAAAAAATTTAAATGAAGCATTTCTAGCATCTAAATCAATATAACGTACAGCAGTTACAGCATATGCATGTCCTTTAACTAATCCACATACTAAACTTTCTTCTATTTCTTCTTTATTTTGAGCCTTAAAATAAATATATAAAATAAAATAAAAATTTTTATTATTATTTATCATTAACTTACTGCAATTGCAGCAACAAGTAATGCACCATTATCAAATTCACGTTGTAAATGTTTAAATAATTTATTTATTTTACTTCCTTTTATTGATGAATTATTTATAAATTTATTTATACGTATTGTTTCTGGTACACCACCTGATACATCAAGTAATGCATCAGCTAATTGTCCACCACATAAATTTTCATAACATCCAAATAATTTTGCAAAAGCTTTTTCAAGAAGTGCTGACCAAAATTCATTTGTTGATTTTGAACGTGCAAATATTAATTCACCATCTTTTGTTGGTAATAAATCATCTATAACAACTTCAAGCCATTCTCCAAAACGCCAAAAACAAAATCTAAAACATCCTGTATATATATTTCCTTCTTTCCATTCTTGATCATTTTCATTTGGTATAACTTTTTTCATTAAATATTTATTATGTGTTAATGCTGATGATGCAGAAACAAACCAACAATTTCCTAATATTCCTTGTGTAACATCATTTGGTTCAGCACCTTCAACAAATAATTGAGGATTCATAACTATTTCACCTGGTCTTTTCCATACAATATCACTATTTTTTTTATCATCTAAAAATAATGATCCATTTGTTGGTGGAAATTCAATATCTACAAATAATGATCCTTTTTTTATACATTCAGCTTTAATTTTTTCATAATTTTGATTTTTAAATAATCTTTTATTATCTAAATTTCTTTTCTTACCCATATTTTTTTTATTTTTTTTTTTTAATTATAAAAAATAATATATATATATAGAGATATATAAATATATATATTATTTTTTTTTTCTTTTATATCTATGAATAAATTAATAAATATAAATATTATTAAAATCATTTAAAATGTATTATCAAAAATTAATATTATAAATTTAAAAAAATAAAATAAAATAAAAATTATATATATATATAAAGAAAATAAATTTTTAATCAACTTTTTCTATCATAAATCATTATAAAACGTCATTTTTACAAATTGAAATATATTAAAATATATATATATATATATATATACATATATAATATACCAACATATTTTTAACAATCCTTATCTTACTCTCTTTCATTATTATATATAAATGTAGAAAAGTGTAAGTGTTTAGTGTTTAAATAAATAAATATAGTATTATAATATAGAAAAGTAAATATAGATAAGAAAATCTATAACACAATTTTTAAAATTAATCTTAATCTTTTTTTAATTTTTTTAACACCAATTTTTAAAATAATTATTGATAATATATAGTTTTTAATATATTTTAATTATTAATAATAAAAAGGTTAACTATTAAAATATTTATATATATATTTCTTTAAATATTTCTACATATAGTTAACTTTACAAATATATATAATATAATTTAGAATGGAATTTTAATTATTGTAATGTATAAAAAAAATATATATATATATATGTATATATATTATATAGTTTAATGTTAAATCAAAAATTTAATTATATAACATATATATAATGTTTAAAAAAATAAATAAATAAAAAAAAAAAAAAAAAGTTTTGTGCGCATCATTAAAAAATGATAAATATTTATTTTTATTAAGAAAATAATATATATATATATAAATTTAATTTCATTATTCATGTTTTGTTAAATTATTATTATGAGGAGAGACTATTGACGACAATTCTACTCCTTGCTTTAATATTTCATGTTGTAACGCCTTTTCATCATATATTGCTATTTTATGATCAAATGTTGAAACAAAACTTCTTATAATAACAGGTAAAAGAAATAGACCATGAAAAATTCCTACACATACAACAAGAATATTAGTTCTTGCAAACATTCTAACTGCATTTGAAGGAACTAACATCATAACAACTATTGCTAAAAATGTTGATGTTCCTGCCTGTACAACAGGCCATCCTATTGCTCCAAGTGAATCACTTATCCTTTTATCTGGATGCCTAAAAGGAGATCTATATATACGATAACCAACATGTGTAGCAAAATCAATACATAATCCTATTGACATTAATATATTAACAACTGTTGTTGGATCAAGATCAGCACCCCATAATGATAAAAATCCTGCTGTACCAATATCCATTGAGATCATAATAAATACTACCCAAAAGACTATAGAACTATTACCAATAAATAAAATACAAACACATATCATTGCAAATATAGCTGTACCAAGTGATGATAATGTTGTTGATTTTAATTCAATCATTTGATCTGAATAAAAATTATTTTCATCAAATACTAATGCTTGAAATTGTGGATAATGACTTGTTATATTTCTCCATTGTAATAATAATTTTGTTCTTACATTCCAATCTTTTATTTTAAATGCTGTTGTAAAAAAAAATTTTTTAACATATATTTTATTTTTTTTTTCTTCTTCTTCTTCTAAATATTTATTATTACTATATCCCCATCTTAAAAATATTTCCCATTGTGAATTAAATGATACTTTTAAAAAATTTTTTAATTGTTCATAAAATTTATCATTTTCTACCATAAAATATTGTTTATAATTTATAAATTCTCTTAACCATAATTGTGTTGAATTTTTACCTATTGAATATGGTGTTGATTCTAAATCTTCAACCATTCTCATAAATTCTATTTCTTTTTCTGGTTCTTTACTAAAATCAGGTGCATTATTTACATATACTCTACCAATAACACCTTCTGACCATATTTTAGATTCTGCACTTTCTAAATAATATGCTAATGGTGAATCATCAACAAGTAAACGTGATGGTGTTAAATCAGGTTTTAATAAACTACAACCATAAAATGCTAAATATATATATATTATATAAATAATAATAAAAAATATTCTAACTGATTTTTTACATAAAAATGGTGATAATTTGTTTGCAAAAAAATTATGTGTTGGTGATATAAAATTACTTGCTTTTGATATTTCTATTTCATTTTTTGACATTTTTTTATAAAATAATATACAATGATAACCAGCTCCTTCTCTTTTACCACCTAATGCCATTATTCCAGCAAATAATGTTATTTGATAAAACCAATCAAAAAATATAGCTAATGCTATAAATTTACAAAATATTGATATAGCTGGTGTTGTACTAAATGTTCCAATACCAAATGATATTATTGATGTTAATGATGTTACTGATATTGCTGTACCAGCTTCTTCTAATGATAATGCCATTCTTTTTTTTGGTGATAATATTCTTTTTGTATCTTGCCATGCACCTAACATAACATATGTATCATCAACACCTATTGTAAATGCTAAAAATGGCATTACAGTTACTTGATTTATAAATGGTACACCAAAAAAAAATAATATACCACATGATGATATTATTGCCATTGATGATACAAATATACCAGATAATGCTTCTATTGGTTTACTACTTATCCAATCACCAGTCATACTAGAACCAACTGTAAATGTTAATAATAAAAATACTGTTAATGATATATATGGAAATGTATATGTTGTATTTTTTTGCATTTCATTTTTTAATATTGATAAACTAAATATTGAATATTTTATTCTTTTTGTATTTTCTTTTAAATATTTTCTAATTGATGCCTCTACACCAACTGATACTTTTTCAGATGAATAATTATCTACAGAACTAACAAAAAAAACCAAATGTACCATTTCAATTTTTTTTATATTTTTATTATTATCTAAAGTAATACCATAAAAATTTGATGGTAAAAATATTTTATTTTCAAAAAAATGTAACATTGGAAATTCTATTCTTACTCTTGGATCTTTTTTTAATCTTTCTGATTTCATAACATTAAAAAATATTTCAACTTGTGAATTAGCTAATGAACATATTTCTAAATTATGACAAAAACTTTTATTCATACTATATTCATTTTCTTCTATAATAAATGTTAAATTTTTTTTTACAAATTGATTAAATTTCATTATTTCATTTATAGTTTCATTTATTAATATATTACCATTTTTTTCAGATGATTCTATTGCAATTGCAATATAACTTTGATTTGTTGAATCACCAGAAAATTCTTTATGTATTTGATATTCAAAACGTGATAATGAATTTTCAGGTGAATAAAGAAATCTTAAATCATCTTGTGTCTCAATAAATATACAACCAAATGATAAAAATATTGTTAATAATAAAGGACATATTATAAATGGTTTAGGATTATATGATATTATTTCACCATATCTAAAAATTAATAATAATAATTATTATTTTTTTTTTTAAAATTATATTTATATATATAAAAAAAATACCTGTAAAATGATGTAGCTAAAAAATCTTGTAAAATTCCAAAAGGATTTGGTATATATTTCATGTTAAAACTTTTATACACATGTATAAATCTTTCTAATGACATACAACAAATATTTTTACAATTTTACACAAAACTGATATTAAAGATGGATGCATGAAAAGGGGTAGATGACCTAAATTTTGTATCTTCTTTTAATATATTTTTATTATTATCATTTCAATGTACATTCAATAATAATATTTTATATAAAAAAAAAAGAAAAAGAATTAAATTGATGTTATACTCTACTACAAGTTATATAATAAATATAATTGCAATACATTTTATATATAATTATATATATATTTTTTTTATAATAAAGTTTTTTTTTTTCATTTACCATCTTTTCTTAATTTTAATATTAAAAATTTATGTAATTTAATAGATATTGGTTTTTTTTAAACAATTAAAAATTTTTTTTGATATTTCTTTTCTAAGACTTTTACTAAAAAAAAAAAATTTTTAATAAAAAAAAAAAATAATAATTATTTACCTAAAAATTATAAATATAGGAGTATATAAAAGTGTTGCTATATCAAATACAAAAGGAAAGAATCGAACAGAAAATATTCGAATATCTGTTAATGTAAATATTTCACCGATTATTGCTAAAATAGTATTAACAAAAATTAAAGACATTCCAATAAAGTTAATAATTGTATATAATGTTATACATAATTCAACATTACACTTATTTTCTCCTTCTTTAATTTTTCTATTTTTTAATTTAACTTTAATTAATGTTAAAATATTTAATATAAATGATGTTAATATAACTATTAATAATATAAATAGATTTTTTATCTCTACTAATAAATTTGTTATATTATCAACATAATTATTATACATTCTATTACATCTTACAATTTGATATTCTGAATTAAAAAAAATAAATGGAATTTCAACAATAATAGAGATCAAAATTTGAAAAAAAGATATTTTAATTATTATTTTATTACTCCATATCTTAAATATATATTTATATATATATATACATTTTTATAAAACATACATTTTTAAATTTTGTTGGCATAAATAATGCTGTATATCTAAAAATTGTTAAATATAATGATCCAATATAAATTATATTAATAGAAACATATTGAGTAAATAAATCTATTTTTGAAGTTATAATATTTAAGAAAAAATTATTAAATAAACCAAAACGTGGTAATTTAAAAAATATAAATGTTTGAATATATAAAAATATAGTAAATATTAAATTAATATATTGAATTTTATAAAATTGATTATTAAATATTTTTATTTTTTTAATAAAACCATATGTATAAATACCAAAAATAAAAATATGTAATAATAATAATGGCATCCCATATGCTAATTGCAAAATATCCAACAAATTTGGAAGTTCTTCACATTCACTAATATTATTCATAGATTTATTAAATTTATACCAATTTAATTCCATTGTTTTTAATTAATATATATTTTACAATAGATATAAAATAAAAACTTTTTTTTTACTAATTTTTTTTTAATAAATCTAAGATATTTAAATTGTATTTTTTTGTCTATAAATAATATTTACAAAAGAAATAATTACACAGTATACTAAAATACTGTAATTAATATACAGCTTATTCCTTTTTTATATGTTATTTTGATGTTATTTTGATGTTATTCAAATGTTGTTTAATAATAATTATTATTTTTAATATAAAACTTGTATATTTTTTAAAATAACTTTAAATAAAATTATTTTTATTTATTCAAAATTAATCATTATCTCATTTTTTAAAAATCATAAATCAACAATATTTTTTTAATAACCACATGATAATAAAAACATATATATATTAACTACATTTATTTTTTAATTATTTTTTTTTTAATAAACTTAAATATAATTTTTTTATTTTGAAAATTAATGTACTTTTATTTATAAAATTTTCATTAAAAAAAAAATCAAATATATTAAATTAATAAATTTTTTCTTTTAAATATTTTGTACATTCAAAGAAAATTTATATCGACACGTTATTCCATACATCATTTTCTAGATAATATATAAAAATTTTACTATAACACATATATAATGTATCAGACATACTTGTTATATTACATATTCCTCTTCTACACATTATCACACAATTCTTTTTTCTCATATTTCTCTAATGCAACGTATCGCTTTTTCTAGCTTAAATATTTTTCCAATATTTTTAACAAAATATGGTATGTTTTTTTCTATTACTTTTTTTTTTTTTTAACTTAATTAATATTTAAAGATAAAATATTAATACGTAAATTTTGTACTAATTTGAAAGATAATGGTAAAATTATTAATGCATATGATAATGAAATAAAAAAGGGTAATTTAAAAAATGATGAATTTCAGAGAAATATTATATATAATATTGATAAATTACATAATAATGTAATTTCTTTAAAATATAATAATACATCAACAAATTTTACATATGGATTATTTTCAAAAATATTAAATAAAAATAAAAAAGTTTTATTACAAAATTCACCTAAAGGAATATATCTATGGGGTACTGTTGGATGTGGAAAAACAATGTTAATGGATCTTCTTTATACAAATATTGATATTAAATCAAAAAAAAGAATTCATTTTCATTCATTTATGCAAAATTTTCATAAAAAATTACATCAATTAAAATTATCATTAGATTCTAATAGTACATCAAAACATCAAGATCATTTAGATTTACTACCAAAAATGGCTGATGAAATAATTAATAAATCAAAATTTTTATGTCTTGATGAATTACAGGTAACTGATATTGCTGATGCAATGATTCTTAAAAGACTTTTTAAAGAATTATTTGATAGAGGATTAATATTATTTTGTACCTCAAATAGAATTCCAGATGACTTATATAAAAATGGTTTACAAAGACATCAATTTATTCCATTTATTGATCTTATAAAAGATAAATGTCTTATACTTAATTTAGACTCAAAAATAGATTATCGTCTCTTAACATCATCTAAAAATTCAACTAATAGATGTTATCATATTAATGATTCTAATAATGAAACATCAAAACAAATTGATAATATTTTTAAAATATTAATTAGTAAAGAAAATGAAAGAATTGGAAAAAAAACACTTCGTATATTAAATAGAAATATAGAAGTTCCTAGATGTGCTGGAAGAGTTGCTGATTTTTCTTTTGAAGATTTATGTATTAAACCATTAGGTGCTATGGATTATTTAGTTTTAGCAAATACATTTCATTCAATAATAATTAGAAATGTACCTCAATTTAATGAAACATTAATAAGTGAATGTAGAAGATTTATAACTATGATTGATACATTTTATGATCAAAAAGTAAATATTTTTTTTATTTTATTTATTTATTTACTAACACAAATTATAATATATATAATATTATTTATAGGTTCGTGTAATAATATCTGCAGATGTCATATTAGATGACTTATTTAAATTAAATCAAAAAAATCATACTTTAAGTGATTCTCAAAGATTTTTAATGGATGATCTTCAAATTAAAGATAAAGATAAATCAGTTAATATATTTACTGGTGCTGAAGAATTATTTGCATTTGATAGAACTAAATCAAGATTAATTGAAATGAGTTCTGATTCTTACTGGAAACATCGAGAACCTTCAGGATAAATAGTTTTTTTTTTTTAAATAAAAAAAATAATTAGTTGCTGATATATTAATATCTTAAATAAAACTTTTTAATAATATTTTTATTATAAATTTTAATTACACAAATTTCCTATAACAGTAATTAATAATTATTATCTTAATTATCATAAATATAAAAAAATTCATTCATTATTTCGGGAGCATTATCTCTTGTTATATTCAAAGAAGTATTTTCATTTTGATAATTTGGTACTTCAAATGATTGAGGTGAATTCATATACATAGAACCAACACCACTATCAACAGAACAATTAATATCAATAATTGGAGAATGTGGTATAGGTGATATAGGTGGTGAAGTTGTATCTTGATTTTTATAATTTTCATATGTATTATTATAATAATTATTATAATATATTGTTTCATCAGAATATTGATAATTATCTTGACAATACATATAATTATATACTTTTTTAATTTCAGGTTGATTATCAATATCATCATTATCATTATTTGTATATTTTCTTTTAGATGATGTAACTTTTTTTATTGTATTATAATTATTTAATATACTATTTTGTTTTAAATATAAATTTTCATTTCTTTCATTTATATCTAATATTTCTGAATAAAATTCTTTATAATGATATTGTATTGGAATTGTTTGATTAAATTTATATGTTCCACAATCTTTTGGAATTATCATTAAATTTCCATTTATAAATTTTTCAAAATTTTCTGGTTTTTTCATATGTTCTATAATACTTTTTGAATCTTTTTTTACTGTTGTTTGAACTTTTTCAAGAATTTGATTTATACATGATAATGTTCTAAATCCCCAAATACAACTTTGACGAAATCCATTATCAGTTAATGGTTCACGAAGTTTTTGAAACCAATCTTTTGTTGATAAATTATGTCTTATTGAATTTTTCCATGTTGGATTTGTATCATCATAACATGGAAAAATATCTGATACTATTTCATAAATTTCACTTACAGATAATGCTTTTGTTGTTGTATTAATTATAATTAAACCAACTAATTGAGGAAATGATAATGAAGTTTTAGGTTTCTTAACTCTTTTGTACAAATTTTCTTTATTTATTCTTTGAGGTTCTTCACCCACACATAATGCCATATGTTCTAAAGATGCAATAGGATTTGTTGTAGTAATATTATAATACTGATTATTCATAATAAACACAATTAATTAAAAATTATATAATTAAAATTCTATATTTATACTTTTTTATATAACTATTTTTTTTAATTTATAATCTCTAACTGTTTGTTATATAGCTATTAGCATAAAATATTTAAGAATTGTGATATACATTTTAAGTTTGTCTATCAAATTGTTTTTACTTCAAACAATATTTTTTATTCCAATGAGATATAAATAAAATCAAGTATATTAATGGTTAAAAGCATTATATTACATGATTCTTTTTTTATTTCTTTAAGATAAAAACTTTTTCTTTTTTTTTAACAATAATTAATATATAAATTATATATATTAATTATTAATTAATTTAATAAAATAATTATTAGAATATATACTACATATATTAACATAATATAAATTTTTATTATTATAAAATTTTTCAACAAAAATAAAAATTATAAATAAAAAATATTATTATTATTATTAAATTTTAAACATGTTCAATACACTTCAAATATTTCAATTATCATATACTATACCATTAACAATTTTCTATTACTATTTTACAATATTATTAACTTATAAAATATTAATTAAAAAAGATTCATATTTTAATAATGGATTTTACCCATTTTTATTAGCAAAATCATATGGAGATATAGTTAGTATAACAGATTCTTTTATTACAATTCGTTTACCTAGATGGAATATTGGATCAAATTTTTTTCTAAAACATACTTTTCTTCCAACTATATATTATATTGAAACATCTATTACATATAATACAATGTTATCTTGTTCTTTTTTTATATCATTAAATAGATATATTGCATTAAAATATCCAATTAGTTATCAACGATGGTTTTCAAATAAAATGTTAAAATATTATTTTATTACTACATTTATTACTTCTACTGCTATTGGATTTGTTATTGCATACTATCAACCTTACTATCAATGGAATGAAGAAATAAAAGGTTATTTTGTAGATTTTAAAAATCCTAAAATTGGATTTTTTATTGTTATTTATACTTTAGCTTTATATCTACCATGTGCTCTAATTGCTATTTTATTAAACATTTTAGCAGCATATGAATATAAAAAATATAGAAAAAAACAATGGTCAATAAAAATGAAAAAAGAGTTAAAC
Source organism: Strongyloides ratti (assembly GCF_001040885.1). Classification (NCBI taxonomy): domain Eukaryota; kingdom Metazoa; phylum Nematoda; class Chromadorea; order Rhabditida; family Strongyloididae; genus Strongyloides; species Strongyloides ratti. Next base: position 22,839 of record NC_037307.1, read on the forward strand.
TTATTATTTTATAGTGTTATTAATTTAATTGCTTTCTTAATTTTCTTTGTCTATTTTTTATTTAGATCATTACATATAATTTTTAATATTCCTACACTTCAAAATTTTGCTATAATGACTATTCCATGGATTAATGATATACGAACATTTGGGCTTTTTTATACATCACTTATCATTTGGTTAGTAATATTTTTTTATAAATTACAATCTTAATTTATTTTTTTTTTTTTAGTAAACCTTTAAGAAATTTAGTTCTTTTAAAAAAAACTAATACTGTTCATTATAATACTAGAAAAAGTTTTACATCAAGGACGAATATTTTATTTAAAGTTTCCAAGAAATAATTTTCTCGTATCATAGTAATTATTTAAAATAAAAACAGATGTATTATTTATAAAACTTCATATAAAAAAAATAAACAATTTGCGTAGTAATATTCAAAAAAAAAATATTAAATTAATGGAATTATTTTCAAGTTATTTTAAAATTAATAAAAATATACTTAAGTTAAAGTACATACTAATAATTAATATATAAACAACTTTATATTAATCTCTTATAAATTTAAAAAAAAAAATATACTTTTTTATAAACTTTTTTTTTATTCATAAAAATTAAAAAAGATTAATCTAAACAATAATTATTTTACAATAATTATATATAATTTCAACTTACAAATTTTTTTCAAATCATTTTTTTATATTTTTTAAAATAAAAAATATTTATTCTTTTTTTTATCATAATTTTAAATTTTTTTTCTAAAAACAATTTTATATTTATATATCTTTATTGAAACCTTTTCAACATTTTAAAAAGTTATACAAATCAACTTAAATAATTTTTTCTACAATTTGGATAAACGTCTTGTATATTCATTTCCTAAGACGAAAAAAATAATTTTGTATTTAAATTATTTCCTACTTATTTAAACTTAAATTTTATTAATTATGGCTTCAATGGTAGAATATAATCTTATAGATAATTTTTATGGTCAATTTAATTTTATTTCAACTGAAAAAAATGAAAAATCAGGTAAATTTATTTATTTCTTCTTCCTTTTTTAAATTTATTTTAAGATTCTGGAAATGTTTTAAATCTCACAGTTACTAAAAGAACCGATAATGGTGATGTTGTTATTGGAAAAAAATCTTTCTCTTGGCCTGATTCTTCTACAGCTGAAGTAATTACTTATGATAGCGATAATGATATATTAAAAATGGAATCTTCATCATATGTTGCTGAATTGTCACTTAAATTACCAAAAAGTTGTATTATTGTTGGAAAAAGAGACAAAGAACCTGTAAAAATTTTTAAAGGATTTGGTAATAAATCTATTGATACTTCTTCTACTCCATTAATTGTTAACAAATTAAAAGAAATTTTAAATAATGAAAAAATAGTTAATTGGAATGAATTAAATGAAATTTCTAAAACATTCATTAAGACATCAACTCTTTTAATTGATCCTTTTACTACTATGGAACAAGATCTATTAGTAGATTTAATTTTAAATAACCATAAAGAATCATCTCTTTTATTAGAAGCTTTATTACATGGAAAATTTTTTTCAATGAATAGTTCTTCAAAACTTTTAGAAAAATTAATAGAAATTAATGATTTACAAACTCTTGAATTATTAATAAATGATGGTTCTTTTCCTATTACTGATATCATATTTACAAAACTTTTAAAATGTGCTATTGATTCTAAAACAGACAAAGGATTTAATTTTTTTAAAAAATTATTAAACAGAGGATTTGGATCAAATATGTTAACTTTAGAAATTGAAAAACAATTATCAGTTAAAGATGCTTTAAAATTACTTGAATGGTTAATTTGTATGCCATTAAAAGAAAATAAAGATGATTCTTTTGGAAATTTAGTTGAATTTGCTAGTATATTATTAGATTCACATTTTCATAAATTTGTATGGGATGATACATGTCATGATTTATTAAGAAGATTTTATCTTTGGACACAATCTTGGATTACATTAGCTGAATCATTTACATCATTTTCAGAATCTACAGAAGTTATGAAAGCATTATCTGTTCAAATGGAAGATCTTTTAAATTATAACAGTGGTTATACAATATCTAAAGTAACTCTTTCCTGTACACCATTATATTAATTGTTTTGTTTATTTTACTATTATTTTTGTACTATATTTTTTTTTAATATATATATATGATAGTTTATTAATAAAGTTTATTGATACAATAATATTTATTTAGTTTATATATATATATATTATCATTTATTTATTTAATATAACTATTATATTCATTGGTCATTATTATTTCATATTCATAGTAACTTTATTCCAACAATTTTTGTTAAAATATTTGTCATTTTGATTATATCAGTTAACTGATATATATATATATATATATATTTAGAAAAATTATTTACAAATATTTATTTTTATAATATATAAAAAAAAAATTATTTATTTATTTTTTATTCCACATGATTAGGTGGTGAATAATATGAAAATTAATTCATTAAGAATTGCACCAGGTTTTCCTGGATTAGAAGATCATCAACAAATACAAATATTAGTTGTAAATTTATGTGAAGATGTTATGATTGGTGGTGAATCTAGTTTTTGTAAATTATTAAATCGATTAAATGACCATTCAGTTAAAAAAGGTTAGTTTTAATTTTTATAATATTTATATATATATTATTCATTAATAATAATATTAATAATTTTTTTTTATTTAGTTGGAGATCAAGAACCTCATTATGTATATATTAAATTTATAACACAAAATGATCCTTTAAATTTAAAATTTGCTAATCTTCAAGTTTATAGAAGAATTTTTGCTGTTATTGGTGTTGCTTTTTTAAATGATGATGATAATATTAAAGAAACATATGATAAATATGAAAATTTAAAAAAAAGTTGTGATGAAGATGCATTAGTTGATAATAGACTTTTAATATTTGGTGGTAATAAAGAAAAAATTAATGGAGAAAATTTAAGAGAAATTATTTATTATGAAAATTTTAAAGATACACAAACATTTAATTATGATATTCAAGGATTATTAAAAAATGTTATTATTATTTTACAAAGTAAACGTCTTGAAGATATTAATGAAGTTAAAAGATGTCCATTATTATCTGGTGAAGAAAAATATCAAGTTGGTTTAGATAAACAATCAAAAAATTATAAAAAAAAATGTATTGGAAGATTAAAAAAACAAATAGGTGATCTTCATATGCTTCTTGGATTACCTTCACAAGCTGTTGATATTTATAATATTGCAATTGAAAATTTAAAAAGTGCAAATGATTTATTATGGCTTGCTGCTGCATATGAAGGATTAGCTGTTGCTAGTTATTATGCTTTAATTGGTAATGAACCATTATATGAAGGTAAAAAAAGTACTGTACAAAGAAATCATACAATAAATAATTTTGATACAAAAAATATTGATGGAACATATAAAAATTTTAAAAAACATTCAAGAAGAAATTCAGATGAATTTACAAAAAATATATCTACAACATTTGATGAAAAAATTAAATTAAAAGGTTTTTTAAAAAATATTGGTAAATTAACTATTGGTAATAAAGGAGGATTTATAGATATTCCTAGTATTATGGATAAATTTATATTATCTATAGAAAATTTTGAAAGATTTTCATATTCTGCTAAAATAGAATATCAATGTGTTATTAAAGCAGCATCATTATTATTTTGGGAACATGATTTTATTAAATGTGAAGCTTTTCTTAGAGAACATATTGGAAAATATTTAGATGATAGTTTTGTTACATTTAATAATTTTGAAAAAAGTTCTATATGTGTTGATTGTGCTAATATATTTAAAGAAATGAATTTTATGAGAAAACATGCATTTTTTTCAAGACTTGCTGTTTTATTTAGATTACATGTTAGTGATGAAGAACCAAGAACAGAAAATGATTATAAATATGTTTATCCATTATTATATAATACTTTAACTGGATATGGTATACAATTAAAATCACCATTAGATATTAATAAAAAAAAATTTAATTTAAATATATCAGGACCTAGTCAAATACAAGTTAAAGCAATTCAAGAAGTATTTATGTCTTCATTACGTGGTGGTTTAGTACATTCTTCAATTAGACATCTTTGTTTTTTACTTCAAAATTATTATGATCTTTTAGATCAAAAAGCTATAGATTCAATGTTAGATGAATTAAAAAAATTAACAAGTAAATTACAAGATAAACATAATTTAAATCAAATAATACAATTAGATTATTGTAATGTTCTTATACCAGCAGTTCAATGGACAAAATTTCCAACAGTTATAGATATTGAATTAAAACCATTAAAACATAATTTAGATATTAATATAATAACAAAAAGAGGAAGTTATGGTGATATATTTATTTATTCACCATTTCAACAAGGTCATAATAATGTTAAAATATATTGGTCTGTTGATTGTTACTCTACAGTAACATTAAAAATAATTAATTGTTTTCATTTTGAATTAACAGTAACAAATTTAATACTTCTTGTTGATGGATGTGATTTTGAATCAATTCCAATTAAATTACATCTTCCACCAACAATTAAAGGTCAACAACAAACAATTATAGATGTTGATATGCAAGGTTTTCCTCATTCTGAAGGTACACTTAAATTTATCGGGTATTCATGTGAAGTTTTGGGTGTCAAAAATGTCGTTAAATTTGACAATGAACAATTTATTAAAACAATTAGAGTATTACCAAAATTACCAATTTTAGAAGTAGATACAACATTAGAAAAACAACTTTTAAAAGAAGAAAATCATTTTGAAACACAAACAGAAGTAACATTATTTTCTGGACAAAAATTTAATCATACAATTACTATTACAAATACAAGTGATACTATAAATATTAGAAATATACGTATAAAAATTCAACAACCAAAAATTAGTGGTGGTCCTCAACTTATATCTATTCTTGAAAATTTTAATAAAGATTTTATATTATTACCAAAAACAAGTAAAGATTTTAAAATATCAATATATGGAATTGATCCTACAACTGCTCCAGAAAATACCACTGAAACATTTCCTGTTTCATCTCTTTTTTCAAAACATATTTCAGATAATAATTTTTCAATAGTAAGTAGTACAAATAATTTATTATTTTCAGAAATAGATGAACAACAAATTTCCCATGATCTTATTCCATATATAGGTCGTCTTTTAAATTCTACCATAAAAATTACCTATGCAGCAGATCTTGAAAATGATAATAATGAAATATATGAAAGAACTTATTCAATTGGTATTGCAATTAAAATAATTCCAGCAATAACAATATCAAATTGGCATGTATTATCAGGTGAAGATGCATCAACAAGATATATTGTTTTAGATGTTAATAATTTAACTGATTATGATGCTGAATTAAATTATCTTCATAATAAACAATTATCTGTTCAGGCAAAAGATACATGTAGAGTATTATTATTATGTTCATGTTGTGGAGAAATTAGTCCATTTGCCTTTTCTCATGCCTCCCAAAGACCATCTTTTCATATGCAAAAAGAAGAAATTGAAAAATTACGAAGAATATTAGAAGATCATGTTTCAAATCATCTTAATATTAAATGGTCTATTCCTAAATTAAATATAAATGGAAATGTTCCTGTTGGATCATTATTAAGTTCAGTTTCTTGTTTAAAACAATTAGTTGTTCCACTTTTGACAGTAACCTTATCAATTAATATGAAACCATATACAAGTGAAGATGATATAATAGTTTATATAGGTGATATAGTAACTTTTAATATAACATTACTAGTTTCAACAAAAGCTTCATTCAATTTTTCTGGTACTATCAGTTTACTATGTTTTCATGATCTTCAAAATGGAGAAGAACATATATATGTTCCTGAAAGTTTAATATCTATCGGAAGTTTAGTTGTTCCCTTTAATGTACAACCTCAACAATCTGATGGTCTTTTAAGAATTGTCTTCAAAAAAGATTTCCGTTTTATGTTTAGATATGAAGGTATCTATAAAGTTAAACCTAATATATTTCTTAATAAATGTAACAATATTGAAGAACAAAAATTGCTACAATCTGCTGAAAAAGAATTTTTTATTTCAACAGCAAGTTTTAATGTTACTACAAAAGGCACCAAATGATAATAAAGTTAAATGATACAGTGATTAATTTAGATTTCTAATAATTATATTTATATAAAAACATACATATTTAATATATAATTATAACACATAAATTTTTTTTTATCTTCATATTAAACAATAATATATTATAAAATTCTATAACAATAAATATTTTAAAGATAAATAAAATTTTATTTTAATTATTAATTAGTTTTTATGTAAACTCCACGTTCAAATTATTTTTATATTTAAAACAACTATTGAGATATAAAAAAATGATGACAATAGATTAGGCGCGCAAAAATACCAGAAACTGTATCTCAAGAACAGCTGATATTTGAAAAATATTTTCAACGTAGACTATAGCTTAAAAGTTCCAAGGAATCCAGCGCATCTGATTTCATGATTCTAGGAGCCCATTTACTTGAGTTATGATGTTTCGTACTTCAAACTTTTCAAAATATACTTTTCATCATATCTTGAAATTAAGAAGTCCTATAAAGACGAGACTAGTCTCATTCGATTTCTCACAAAAAAATGATCTAGAATAGTTGGTTTAATTTTAATATTTCTAATTAGATCATCGAAGTCAGATTTGTTCAAAAAATATTCCCCACTTTCGCCTCTTACTTTGACTCGTCACAACTTCTCAAGATTTGTTTTTGATATAGCCTTGATTATATTCAAAATTCATCATTTTTCAAGGGCTATCAGATGGATACAATTTCTTTTTGAAATTCCAAAAAAAAGTTTTTTTTTTTTATCACTTATGCTTAAGTTCAATGTGAATATATTTGATCAATGGTGAATCTCTGAAATGATTAAAGATATTTTTACACAAACAATTTTTTTAAGACCAATATTAAAAAAAATCCAAATAAAGCTAGTCTTATGATAATATGATAAGTTTTAGTTAAGATAAATAAAGTCGATACCAATATATATATATATTTTGAAAAATTTTTTGCCTTTTGCTATACATCGTTTCAGAATAGAAATGAAAACAAGTGAGATTCTGGATTCAACTACTAATTGATTTTCATATAAAATATGCGTTCGAAATATTTCTTTATCATCAATAGTTATTGAGATATAAAAAAATGATGACAATAGATTAGGCGCGCAAAAATACCAGCAACTGTATCTCAAGAACAGGTGATATTTGAAAAATATTTTCAACGTAGACTATAGCTTAAAAGTGTCAAGGAATCCAGCGCATCTGGTTTCATGTTTTTAGGAGCTCATTTACTTGAGTTATGATGTTTCGTACTTCAAACTTTTCAAGATGCAATTTACGTCATATCTTGAAATTAAAAAGTCCTATGAAGACGAGACCAGTCTCATTTGATTTCTCGCAAAAAAATGATCTAGAATAGTTATTTTAATTATAATATTTCTAACTAGATCATCAAAGTCGGATTTTTTCAAAAAATATTCCCCATTTTCGCTTCTTACTTTAACTTATCGCAACTTCTCAAGATTTGTTTTTGATATAGCCTTGATTATATTCAAAATTTATCATTTTTCAAGGGCTATCAGATGGATACAATTTTATTTTGAAATTCTAAAAAAAAGTTTTTTTTTTAAAAATTGAAAATTATATTGAAATTTTTAGTCAATTTTTATAATAGTTATTTATTCTCATCTAACTTGTTATTTTTAAAAAATATTTTATTTAATGCGTTTTGTATTTTTATGATTTTTAACTTTAAATATCAATTTATTTTTTAAAACTAATTTTAAAAAACATTTATCATTGCGTTTTATATTTAAAAACTAATCATGAGATAAAATATGGATAAAAAAATATTTTTAAAACAAGAAATTATTTATTAAAATGTTTATATTATACCTCTAATAATATATTTATCAATCATATTAATACATAATATTAATATCAATTGATTTGTATAAATTTTTATAAATTGTTTCTTTTTATGTAGTATAGTTTTGTTACATTTTCTTTTAAAAAGTTATTTATATATATGATATATTTTTATAAATATAATGTTTTTTAGATTTTTCAAATTACTATTCATATTAAAAAAAAACATTAAACTTAAACATTCAAATATATGTTTATTAATATTATATTCTTATTTTTAAATTAAAATAATTTATACATATAATGATTAAAAATAACAAGAAATGTTTTAAAAGTTCAAAAAAAGATTAATTTTTACACATAAAATAGAAAAAAAAACCAATAGTATTTTAAACTTATTAATTCACTTAAGATGTTTTTAATACTATATCAGTTTAAAAAGTTTTGAAAAACAACCTTTTAAATACATTAAATAAATAATTTTTTTTTTTAAATTTATTTTATAATATAGTATATTAAATTTTGCGATACTAATATTGTTTATGACATATAAAAAAGAATTTTATTAAAAGTTTTACATTTTTATAGATAAAAAATTAATCTTATCATATATACATTTAAATATATAAACAAATAAAATTAAAGTTTTATATATTTCAATTTAAAATTTAAATAATTAATTAAAAATACTTAATGGAAACAATTTTGTTATATATAATTAGATTTATTAAAAAAAAAATTATTTCAAAATATTAATTATTCTATAACACATTATTGATAATAAAAATTCTTATTTTTAATAAATTAAAATTTATTATAAACATATATTTTAATTTTAAATAACAGGCAAATAACTTATTTTATTAGAATTATTATTGAATGTAAAATTAGATTTTAATTTTGTTTCATATATAGGACTATTTTGATTTAAATAAGGAAGTATAGCATATGCTTTTTTTTTACCTGGAACTTCTGAACATACTTCTGGTGGTAATTGAACATTATTAAAATAAGAATGTTCTAATAAACTTCCAGCTGATGGTCTTTTATCAGGATTATATTCAAAACATTTTTTTAAAAAATCTAAAATTAATGGTGAATTATTATTTATTTTGCGTTCTAATGGAATCATATCTTGGGGTATTGGTATTGCAAGTCCACGAAAATATTCATTGTTATTGTATATTTGTTCATATCTTGGAAGAAGTGGTCCTAATGTTTGAATAATAAGAAAAAGTTGATCAACATCACTTCTACCTGGCCATATTGCATCACCTGTAACCATTTCAGCTAATACACATCCAATTGCCCAAATATCAACACTAATCCCATATTCAATATCTCCAACTAATAATTCAGGGCATCTATACCAACGAGTTGCAACATAATCTGTATATAAATCATTTGTATCTTAAAAATAATAAAATAAAATTATTATTAGTTTATATACTTACTAACTACTCTGGCAAAACCAAAATCAGCTAATTTAACAACATCATTACTTGTTAATAATATATTTTCTGGTTTAACATCTCTATGCATACAATTATGTTTATGACAATATTTTATAGCTAAACATAACTGATATATAGTTTTTTTTATCAAAACATCAGGACATCCTTGGGGATAACGTTCTAAATCATTTAATAGTGTTCTTTCACAATATTCAAAAACTAGATGAAGTTTACGATTACGTTTAAATACCTCTATTAGATTAACTAAATTGATGTGTTTTAAATTTTTAAGCATACGTACTTCACGTAAAGCAATTTTCTTAATACCTGGATTTTCATCAGATTCAGTAAATTTTTTAACAGCAACTATTGTATTTGTCTCCTTATTTCTACATTTATAAACAATACCATAAGATCCTTCACCAATTTTAGAAATTTTATCATACTTATCCATATTTTAAAAAGATAACAATATTTTGAAATATATATCTTAACAACTAAATATCACAAAAATAGAAAAAAAAAAATTTTTTTTTTCTAACTATTTTAAATGTTTAATACATGTAAAAAGAGAAACAAACAAATATTCTTTATATAATTTATTTTATATATAATAATATCTCCATGGATATGTAAAAATTTTTCTATATAGTTATTTAAATTATATATATAATTTTATTGAAAAATACACTATAAACATGAAAGATTTTTATAGTTGAATTATATTTAATTAAATAAAAATATTTAAATATAACTAATTTGTTTCTTTTAATATCAATTAATATATTTTTTTTATCATTTATTATAAAATATATTTTGTAAAAAAATAATTTTTATTTGTTATTTTTATAAAAACTTTTATTATTACACATTATAATCGTTAAAAAAAAATTTTTTTTTAACACATTAATGATAATAGTCGTACTAATTTTAATTTATTTTGATTAAAAAATAACATAAAAAAAAAAGAAATATAATACTTATTAGTAAAAAAAATATTATATTTTTGTTAAAGCAATAAAATTGAAAAAAATAAAATAAAACATATATATTAAAATTTAATTATCACTCATTTATGTGATATGAATTAATTTTAAAATATTTTTAATCATAAATTGTCATTTATAAAAATTGTACCTTATTACAAATATGTTGAATAATTGAATAAAATTATTTATAGTTGGTGAAAGAATACATATAAATAGAATTGATAAAATTTGTTATTCTAATTAAATATAATACAATATAATTGTTTATAATTAAACAAATACTCCTTCAGCAATAAGTGTATCATTTTCAAGTTCTAAAATATCATCCTTAAAATCATCATCACATAATAAATCATTATCATAATTGTTTATTTGATTACCAATATTTCTACCATCAAAAAGAAATGTTTTAATTTTACAAACTTTTGAAAAAACTGAATCAGTTTTACATGCTACTGCCGTTTTAGGAGTAATATGATTAAGAGATGTAATTTTTGCTTCTTTGTGAGATAAATTATGATATGTTCTATTAGTGGTATCAGAAACATCGTCATTCATCTCAAAACGTTGAGTTTTTTTATAAGCAAATTGTTTTTGAAGAATATTATGCCTCCAGACAACAAATAATGTCAAAACAATTAAAATTAGAATGGCAATGAAAGTAAATAACAATGTTAAAATGACTGGATTCATACTACAACAAACTTGGTCACAGCAAAAACCATCACAAAAGAAAAATAGTTTTATGTCTTCAGTAGACGTTATAAGCTCACTAATATTTTCAGAGGCGGCACTATCTATTTGTATGGGTGTAGATGTTGTTAAGCAAATTCTATCTGATAACTAATAAAAAAAAATAACATAAAGAATAAAAAATAATTTATTTACTTACTTGATTGAAATATTGTAAATTGATATTTTTATTAAAATGGTAATAATATGATGACGGATGATTCTTTAGAATGATTCTCTTTGTACTTTCAATTAAATGAATTCCTTCAGATATAGGATGTGAATGAGTTCTTGGATCTCTAAAAGAAAATACTCCAATATCTGGATAATAAGGAAGTTGATGTTCTCGAAATGTGTTAAATAGACCTTCAAAATCTACTTCAGAATTAGTATTATCCAAAACCATCTTATTTCTATCTTTAAGAATTATATTAAAATAAAAAAATTTTTTTTTAATATATACATATATATATATATATATTTTTTTTTTAAAATAGTAGTTTTTATAAAATACTTTTCTTTAACATTAACGTTTCTAAAAAAGTAAATTTATTAATAAAAAAAAATATCTATCAAGTTTATTTATAAAAATATTATACGTTTTTATCACTATTTAAAAAATGTAAAAAATTTTTTAATTTGTTTTAAAGATATAAATTATTATTAAATGATTGTTTTTTTAACACAACAAAATATCTGCAATTTAGAATATAGAAAAAGCATTAAAGTTTTTTTTTTTCAAATTCAATTATTTAACTTTATTTAACTTTAATACTAAAAATCTTATCAATATTGTTGTTAGAAGTTGCAAATTATAGCATTAAATTGTTAATTTAAAAAATTGATAAAATGTATTACATAAAAAATGTTAAAAAAAACAAATTTATGCTTTAGATTAAAAATAAAAGTTTATATTCCCATAAATACTATTATTTTTTTATAGTTTTACTTGTATATTTTACAAGTTAATATGATTTTTAAAAATAAAAACAAATGTTAATTTAAATTATACAAATTTTAAGTATTATATAATGTTTTTTTTTAAATTAAAATATTTAGATGTAAAAAAAAATATTTTATAATATTAGTAATATTCTTGAAATAAACATTCTATTTCTATACATTTTAACATATATAAAAATTTTTAAACAATGAAATCTTATTTATTTTATACATTGGCACACCCACTTATTATTCTTAATTTCTTTTATCAAATAAAAAAAAAATATAAACAAAAACGACCTTATATTTAAGAATTAAGTTGTATAAAATATAATTCTAGATAAAAAAGTTTAATTTTATATTTTAATCAAAAGGATAAATAAAAATACATATTATTATATAATTATAATATATTTTTATAAAAATTTTAACTTATTATATTTAAATATAAAATAAAATAAGTAATCTTAAAAATTATATATATTTTTTTTTAAAAATTATATCATGTAAAACCTTTATTTCACTAAAATATTCCCTTAGTAAAAATTAAAAGATTTTCTCTAGAGATTGAAAATATATATACTCATTAATCAAAACTTTTACATTCATATCATATATGATGACTCAAGATTAACTACATGATTCTTATAAAAAGTTATGTATATTTATGGATTTAATAAGAGATAAACTGATAAAGAATAAAATATATAAAGTCAAAACACACTATATATATATAATAATTTAAATATTTAAAAGTTTTGTTATAATTTATGTTATATAAGATCTAGACAAATGAAAATTATATATCTTCATATAATCCTACTTAAAATATTCACTATTTGTAGTTACAATTAAATACAATTTTCATATAAATGGGTATCTAGGGAATTTTTTATTTAAAGATTTTAAAATAAAATAAGAAAAAAAAAAGAAAAAATAATATACGTGGAGTAATTATATATATAAAAGAGGTATAAAAAAAATAATTTTCTCAAATACTTAACAATATTATATAACATTAAATGATATTTTTTCATCCATATAAAATATTCTTATATTATAGTATATAAATTTCATTAAAAATATATTAAAATATTATACATTATTTATATTTTATAATAAATTTTGATATTATATATATTTTGTAAAAAAAAATTTTTTTTTATAGGTATCAAAAATATTCTAACATAATATATTAATATACAAGAAATTATAAAGAAGTTAAATTTTGTAATATTAAAATATGTTTAATTTAAGCTAAACATTAAAAAAGAAGCACTTTTGGTAAATAATAAAAACTTTTATAGTGATTCATAAAATAATACATCAAAAATGATATAATCATATATATATATGCATTATAAAGAGAAATACATTTTAAAACACTTTTACTCTCAGAATATCCATTTTAATAGAAAAAAAAAATTTTTTTTTTTTAAATTATTAAAGTACTGAGTAAATAATGAATATTTATATAAAAAAAAATACTTTATGAATAAAAAAAATGTTTATCATTCTGTAGTACATTTTAATTTATAATGTGTGTGTTTTTTTTCAAGAAATATTTTATTTTTTAAAATATCATAATAAAATAATTTATAATTATTCTACATTATATATATATATATGAAGAAATACAAGACTAAAATATAGCTAAATTTTTAATTTTCCGGTATACTTAAATAATATTTTTTTCAAGTGAATTTCATTATTTGGTTATTTATGTTTAATAGACTCTTACTAATTTTTTTTTCCTCATTAAATTAAAAATTAAATTTTTTCTCATTAAACTTAAGCATATTTTAAATAGAAATTAAATTGAAATGTCTTATCACATTTTTCTGTAAAAATATTGAAACATTATTCCAAAATTATTTAAATTTTCATTTTCTTTATTCATTTAATAAAATTTTCTTTATATACAATGGAATCATTTTATCTTGCATGTGGAGAAATTCTCCAAAAAGTTCTTAATAAAGAACGTTCTTTACGTACATTAGTTTATTCACATAAATGTCAGGTAATATAATTAATAAAATACTTTTAAATTAAATACGACAAAATCTTTTTATAATATAATTAATTTTATAACGCGTTTTAATTTACTAATAATAAAAAGCGTGTAATAATAAAAATTTTAGAATGAATTTTAAAGAAAAATTAGAAGTAAATGATAATTCTTCTAAAAATAATGAATTAAAATTATTTGGAACACGATATTTAAATGATAATTTGGATGTATTTGAACATAATGCATGGGATAATGTAAAATGGGATGATGATCGTGAAAAAGAAGCATTAGAAATTATTAAAAAACAAAAAGAATATCAAGTTAATAAAGATATAGCTTCAGATTTAATTGAAAATCCATCAAAACAATGGGATAATTTTTATAAATGTCATGAAGATAAATTTTTTAAAGATCGAGCCTGGTTAACACATGAATTTCCAATGCTTTTAGAAGAAAATGATAATGTAAGTAAATTTTATTTAATAATATTTTATGATAAATATTTTTTTTTTTTTTAGAAAAATCAAAAAATTATTCTTGAAGTTGGTTGTGGTGTTGGAAATACAACATTACCATTATTAAAAAAAATTCCTTCATCTACTTTTATATATTGTTCAGATTTTTCAAAAGAAGCTATTGATAAATTAAAATTAAATGAGTTATATGATGAAGAAAAATGTTGTGGATTTGTTTGGGATATTACTAAAAATACAACTTTTATAGATAATGAATCTGTAGATATTATATTATGTATTTATGTTTTAAGTGCTTTAGAACCACAACAACAAATACTTGCTATTAAAAATTTAACATCAAAATTAAAACCTGGTGGTTTATTATTAGTTAAAGATTATGGTCGATATGATTTAACTCAACTTCGTTTTAAAAAAAATAGATTAATAAATGAAAACTTTTATTGTCGTGGAGATGGTACATTGGTATATTTTTTTACAACAGATGAATTAAATGATTTATTTGTAAAATTTTCATTAATTAAAATTCAAAATACAATTGACAGAAGATTAATTGTAAATAGAAAAAAAAAAGTTAAAATGTATAGATCATGGATTCAATGTATTTATAAAAAAGTCAATATTTAATGATTTTATTTATATAAATATTTATAAAAATTTAATTATATATATAAGAAAGATTTTGTCGTATATAATATATATTTTTAATTTAATTGTTAAAAGATAATAATAAATATTTTTAGGATAAAAAAAAATTATTGAAAATTTGTAGTGAAACATTAAAATTAAGAAAATTTTTTGAAGAATTATTAAAATTAGATTATGTCAATGCTGTTTTTAAAAAACCAGTTTTTAAAAAAAATAAGACATTATTTATGGTAATACTTTATGAATTATGTGAAGGAAAAGGATATAAAATGATTCCAAAAAAATATAAAGAAGAGATAAATTGCATTAAGACAGCTCTTATGATTTCAATAAAAGAAATGGATAATGAAGGAAGAGGATTAGGATATTGGAAAAAAAGTATGAATAATGAAGTACAACTACCTCGATATGTACGAATTAATACATTAAAAATAACTAAGGAAGATGTTATTGATATATTAAAAAATGATGGTTATAATATTATAAAATTAAAATCTTCTATTAATGATGATGAATATGATGAAATTATTTCTAAAATGAATGTAAAAGATATCTTTGAAGATAATCATATAACTAATTTATTAATATTTTCACCGAATGCAAAAATTTATAATGATAAATTAGTTAAATCAAAAAAATTAATACTTCAAGATAAAGCTTCATGTTTATCATCATTTTTGTTATCACCTTCAATAGGATCAAGTGTTATAGATACATGTGCTGCACCTGGAATGAAAACTTCACATTTATGTGCTATTATGAATAATAAAGGACACATATATGCATTTGATAGAGATAAGAAAAGATTTAATGATTTAAAAAATAATTTAAAAATCTCAGGAGGAGAATGTGTTGATATTTTTAATATTGATTTTCTTAAAGTTTCTATTGATAAGAAACCTTATAATGAAGTTGAGTATGCTTTAGTAGATCCACCATGTTCAGGAAGTGGAATGATAAAAAGAATGGATTCATTTATTGATAATGAAGAAATAGATACAAAAAGATTAGAAAGCTTAGGAAATTTACAAGCTATGATTTTAAAACATGCAATGAAATTACCTAAATTAAAAAGAATTGTATATTCTACATGTAGTATACATGAATTAGAAAATGAATGTGTTATTGAAGAAGTAATGAAAGATGAAAATATAAAGTCAAAATTTCAATTAATTAATATCCTTCCAGAATGGAAAAAAAGAGGTAATGATAAATATGAATTTGGTTTTAAATGTTTACGATGTGATTCACTAACTTCAAAAACTAATGGATTTTTTATAGCTGTTTTTGAAAGAATATAAAAAAAATTTTTTTTTTTTGTTGTTATAAATAAAAATAAAATTTAAATAAAAATATATATTTATAAAAGTATCTATCAATTATTTAAAAAAAAAAATTTATAAATTATATTTATTTTATTATATATGAGAAATAATTTTATTTTGTTATATAAATTTTTCTTTTTTTTAATTTATATTTACAGTTAAGAAATGTTTTAAGTTTGTTAAATTTGCTTAAGGTTATATGTAGAATATTAAAAATTTAAGAAAAACTTTTATATTAAATTAAATTATTTTTTAAATTAAATTTGTTAATGAATTTAATAAAATAAAATCTATCTAAAATGATAAATTTAATTATGATAATAAAAAAAATTTATTTATTTTTATTAGATATCATTACAGATAAATTTGATACAGAAAAATGATTTTAAATATAATTAAAAAAAAAACAATAAATATATGTTTCTTTTTTTTTAATAATGATATTTATTATAATATAAAGTTAATAAAATATTTTGTAAAATATTTATTTTTTTTTTACATTTTTGATCTTTTTCCATAGTGTATTTTTTTTTTCAACTAATAAGAATGACATAAATTATTATCACTAATTTTTAAAAGAAAAAAGAATGTTAAATTAAAGACTATTATTAGTAAGAATTATCATATGAACATAGAAAATAATACTACAATAAAAATATCTTTTTAACTGTCAATTTTTAGTCATATGATTATTAATCTTAAATAAATAAATTTATTCTTATACAAAATTATTTTTAAAAAAAAATTTTCTTAGCAAATTAAAATCAACTTCAAAAAGTTAAAATAAAAAAAAAATTATTGTTCAAAATTTTATTGAAATAAATACAATCTAACTAAATTCAGTGGGTAAAAAAAATTCTAACAAACTATCATCAGATTCTAATTGTGTTATCTGTTCAACTGAAACAAATGGCGCTCTTCCTTTTGGATCCCAATCACTTAATGTATTTGAAGCTGAATAATAAAAGACATCTTCATCATACTCCATATTTTGTTCTCTTTCATTTATCCTATCAATATTGGTAACGGGAGTAGTGGGAGTAGACACATTGGTGTACAAAGAGGTATTGTTGAAGATTCCAGTTGTTCCGGTGACATCATCGGACATGGTATCTTGATATTGTTCATAAAAATCGGATAAAAAGACGAAATTGTTACCTCTTGATGTTGTAAATGTTCTTGAATTAGTTGATTCTTGTTTAATTTGTTCATTTGAATCTCCTGAGAATCCTGAATCGACACTATCTGGGGAGGCTCCTTCGCATTTTTGAGAGGATAAACATGTGTTTGGTGAAGAAATTGAAGAGGTTGTAAAAAATGGTCTTCTGGTAGTGGTTCTAATGGAACTATCTTCATATTTGTTGGCTTCATCTTCATCATTGATGAGATAGGCGAGTAAGGCTTTATAACTTGATTTTCTTTTGATTGATGATTCTAAAAATATATTATTATTATTATTAAAATATATAATAAAATAAAAAAGGAAAAATATGCGTGGAATCTATATTATATGACATTAAGCAATAGAGAAAAAAAAAAGTATATTAAATATTACCAATAAATTATTAAATAAATCATGAAAATCATTAGGAATGGAATCTTCTTCAAGAAATAATGGTAGACATGGTGATTGTAATATAAAATCACTACACTCTACAAATTTTGGTGCTAACCCAATAAAATTCTCCTCATTAGCCTCTGTATTATGAGTATCATCATCATTATTACCATCATGAACATCATAAATAAGTTGGTTAGTTTTACTAGGAATGTTAGTTTTTTGGTGTGAGACTAAAGCGGGGAGGTATGTCAGATATTTTCCATTAAACTTACCTTCACTACTTCTTACAGCCATATAAGATTCATCTTCTTTTTGAGATCTAAAAAAAAAAGTTATATAATAAATTAATAATAAAATTTATTAAATAATATATATATTATATAGATAAATATAACTAACCCTAAATAATAATGCATACATATAACATATTGTCCTTTTTGCCCTTTAGAAGTATGTTTTACAGTATTACATATTGTTACCATCCAATATACAAGTGAATCTTCAGGTGCAATTAATCTATAATATATTGTTTGTACATGCCCTGTTTCAAATAAATTTTTTATAGATGTTCCAACTTCTAATACATCTGCTGGATGAATTAAATCATAAAATGATGTTCCAACCATACTTCTACTATCTTTTTTTAATAATGAATTAAAATTTTCTCCTACAAAACTAAATCTCATATCACATGTATGTCTTGTAACAAAAGTTCCATTGCCTTCATCATGTGTTATTTTAGCTAAAACAGTAACATTTTGTGTAATACTACCATTTCCAACTGGTTCTGTTGATATATACAATAATGATAACCATCCTGATGATAAACGTAAACATTTTATTGTACATTGTGTTGATTTCATAATTGCTGATTTTAAATTTAAATTTCTTCCTCTTGGAGAGACAACTGTTTTCATTCTAAGACATACTGATGTTTTACATGTTCCATCATAACGTAATGATTGTATATTATTAACTAATCTTGAATGATCAACACTATGACAATATTCTTTTAATGTATGCCCCACAACATCAGTTTGTGTTAATCCAAGATACATTGAAATTGATTCTGTTGAATATAAAATTGTATCATCACTATCAATTACAAGAATAAAACCATCTAATATTTCATAAAGTGATGTTTCGTTATACAAACTACTATCATATTTATTTTTACAAACATTTTTATTATCTGATGTTAAAAAAAGACTTGATCCATTTTTTCTTAAACGACATAATGTTGCTGCAACACGTAATAATGCAATTCTATCAACATGTGTTACTGTTGCTTCATTAACTACTGGAACTTCATATTTTAACTCATCAAAGATACATGTTTCCTTCCCACGCCTCTCTCTAGCAGCACATTTAGAAGATTCTCTCCTTTTTTCAATTGTATTTTTGATAACTTTTCCATTTTCTTTTTCTAGTAAATTAAATATAGATGTTTGATTAGGGATGAGAGACATAGAGATTATAGGAAGAAATACAAGTAACGATCTTTTCTCTAAAAAGTGCTATAAATTGTTATCATTTATAGATATCAACATAGGCTATTGATTTAACGAAAAAAAAAAACAGGTTATTAAGGTTCTTATCACTAATTATTATATAAAAAAATCAATAATATTATTACTTTGTTAAAAGTATTTTAATAATATATATATACATCTAGGAACTTGTAGTTTAATATCTCTGCATTATATATATATATATATTTATATATATATGTATATATTTATATATTTATATATAATTTATCAACACATACACAATGTCCTAGGTCACTTAAACTTACTATGTGTATTTGCGGCGTGGAGATGTCGCAAACACAAGAAGAAGAAAATATACAATGCAGACAACATTTTCATACAAAATATATAATTTAATACATTCTAATCAATTTAAAATATAATTGGAGTAAAATTCTTAAAGATTTGAGGTAAAAACCAAAGATTATAACAATAAAAAAAAAATTTTTTTTTTTTTTAAAATAATAAAAAAGAAGTAAATTATTTATTTGATATATAGTAATAACGTTCAGAAGAGTATAAAGAACAAATAGAGTACATTTTTTATCTAAGAAAAATTTGTTAAAATTTATGAACATCAAAGACCATATATCGATATATATATATATAAATTATATAATATAAATACAAAAATTTCTAAAAAAAAAAAAAAATTATAAATAAAAAAAATATATATATATATATATATTAAATACATTAAAATTTGTCAAGTTTTTATAAATGCTCACCTGCTTAATATTTAAACGTGTATTTGAACATATTAAACATTACCTAACAAGAAAATATTATATTGGTCTATCCCATACTAAAATATTTCCTTCTTGACATGCTGTTATCATACACCCTTTTCTAAATATTAATGATGTAAGACGATCTTGTGAAATTTTTTTTAATATCATTGGTTCCATTACTGGTACCTGATCCATCTTTGGACAAAAAACTGTACCAAATAAATTCATTCCACTTTCATCAATATAATCATCATTATTATTATATACAATATTTGTTAATTCTTTACCACTTTTTATTCCAAAACTAAATACTTTTCTATGATGCTTTGGTTGTTTCTTTTTTGATGATCCTCCATCTTCTGATAAAATAGTTGATTGTTGATGAGGTATATAATGCATAGATTGTATATTTTTTTTAAATGGTGTTGTTAATATTTCTTCCGTTACCTCCCATAATGCTATCTCTGCATCAAAACCAACACTACCAACTCGATATACTATCTCATCATCATTAACAGCCGTTGTTCTACAAAACTTGTTTCCTCTTCTTCTTTTTACTTCCTCTTCCGTCACTGTCATGTAAGGATCAAATTTAACTTGGCTTATCCAAGATTTATGTCCCTGCCCTCTAGCTATTACTTTTTCTTCATTAACATTAAAAACAGTTATCATATCATCTTCTCCACCAGTAACAATATATTTATTATCAGGAGACCAATCAAGACATAATAAACCACCAAAATATGATTTCATTTGTATTATTAATTCCATATTAGTATAATTAAATATTCTTAAAAAACCATCATGACTTACTGTACCAAGAAGAAGATTTTCATTATTATTATTATTTTTTGAAAATTCAAATTGATGTAATGAACCTTTACCTATTTTCCATCTTGTAAGTGGATTTATTGGTAAACGATTTTCTTTACTTTTATTACTATAAATTGTATAACCATTACCTCCTTTAATAACATGATATATAGGAGGTGTCAAAGAACATGTTATCTCTGTATCATATAAATATAAATTACCAGATGAATGTGAAACAACAAAAAGTGATTGTTCAAATGGAATCCAATTTATACAAGTTACTGGTGTTCGATCAATTAAACGATCTTCATTAAATAATCTTGATGTTTGAATATCTTTTTGAAGTGGATCTAATTGTTGAATCTGTCCAGCTGAAAATCCAATAATTATTGTACAATTTTCTTCGTTATCTATATATTTATTAAATGAATGAGCTGTTGGATATGTTCCTTTATAAATTCTTTTATCTAATGGCTTTGAAGGATCTATTGATTGATTTTTTTCATTATATTCATATATAAATAATTCTCTTCCAATATTAAATGCAATACGACAATCATTTCCTCCATCTATAGAGGACATTGACACACGTACAGGTACATTTAATGTTGATAAAGTTGTTGAAGTTTGTCCTGGTGATGTTGGTAGACGTGTTGCAATTTTAATATACTCTGCCATACATTGACTTTTATAAATTCCCTCACGTGTTATGAATTGTGTTTTTATTCCTTCATCTCTTAAACCATCTTTTCCTTCTTCTCTTTCATCATCTCTTCTTTCATCAGTTCCTTCTTTTGGAGAAGGTGAATATGATGATGATGGCATTGTTGTATTAGTAGTATAATATCCATGATAATTAGAAATCATTTTAAAAATTTTTTTTTATATTTATAAAAAATGTTTTGAGAAGATAAAGCAAATAATTTTTGGAAATATATGTCTTAAATTAGTATATAAAAGTAATAAATAAAAACACACAAAAAAAAACGCTCATTTTTGATCATCTTAGATCATTCTAGTACATGCAAAATGAGATCGAAAAAATTTTTCAAATTTTTTACTAATTAACAAAATGTACAACAATAAATTTTGCAAAGCGATGAAGAAAATTGTACACTTTATTTTCTTTGAAATATATAATACTTTCTTTGAGTAATATTTTTTTTTATTAGCATATGGTAAAAAAAAATATTTTATATATTAAAATTTTTATTAAAACAAATTTGTACAACTTTTATAATTAGACAATTAAATATATAAAATATAGTATTACTTAAAGTTAAGAAGATATAATTAAAATACATAAAATAATATTTATTTGGTTTCATAAACTTTTATATACGTTAAATAATCATTTGAAGTATGATTTCTAATCTTACTCCCAGTAAAACATTTTTTTAAGTGAGGTTAATTTATAGTATATTTATTTTTAAAGAATAAGAGAAACAAAAAGTTTTGATTTAGTGTAATTAATTAAATAGTTAATTATAATAATTTTAGAAAAACTTAAATAGAATTATTTAACTATTTTATTAAAATTGCTAAAAAATAATAAAAACCTTTATTTAATACTTGAAAAATATAACACCCTTTTTTATATTTGCATATAGAAAAGCTTCGCATCGTTTAACGCAAAAGACACATTTTAACAGACGAATATTTGAATTCCAAATTTGAATATTCATAAAATAACGAGGACTGACAATGATTTTTTGCATGTACTAGATTGATCTAAAAAGATAAAAATGAGCGTTTTTTTTTGTGTGTAATATACTAATATTTTAATAAACATAAAATCATCTTTTTTATTAATTAAATATATTAATAAAAAAAATTAATTAGTTTAAGAAAAATAAAAAAAATTTTTATAAAATCAAGTTATTAATAAGTAGATTTTCTTGTAAGATAAGAAATACTCTATCAGACATTGTACTTAAAATTATATAATTTATTTTAACTTATTAAATTGTATATAAATATTTAAAAAAAATTATTTTAAAAAAAATTTAAAATTTAAAATATTTTATCAAATAATATAACATATAAAGAGATACATTTTGACTACAAATATTGATAAATATGAGAAAAAGTGTTAATTATCTTTTTAAAAAAATTATATATAAATTTTTATTTAAAATTTAAATATACATTTTTATTTTAATTCATATTTAAAAAAATAATTACTTTAATGTTTTTAAGTTTAAAAATAATTAACTAATTTAAAAAGCATTATCAATTTTATCATAAATTATGATATTTTTTCCAAGAAAGAGGATATGTATATAAGAATATTAAGTTGGAAATTATCTATTGCAAACAAGATAATAAAATTAAAAACAATATTTTTATGAAAAAAATTTTTTTTAAAAAGTAAATAGAAACAAAAATGTAATTACTACTTTATTTTATAATTTTAAAATGTATTTAATAGTATAATAAAATATATAAAATTATTAATCATTGATCATTAAATTTTAAATTTTAAATTGATAAAATATTTTATAATAAATATTTTTTTAAAATAATGTTTAAATATCAATAATTTTAAAATATATAAAAATTCAATTACTTTATTTTTTTAAAATATTTTTATATATATATGAAAAAATTTTTTATCATGTTTTTTTTTTAAAAATTTAAGTGAAAAATTTATGCTCCAACTGGTCCATCATTATTTCCATAACCTTCCATTACAGGTATTTCATCATCACCAAATAATTGTGAACGTAATGGAGTAAATCCATGTTTTGTATTTTCTTCATTTTTCTTAATTATATCTATATTTGAAAATTGTTGTTGTGTATTGTTATATTGTGGAATATTATATTGTTGTTGAATATACTGTTGAGGAGGATATTGTTGTGAAATATTATATTGTTGAGGAATATATTGTTCTGAAGAATATTGTTGTGAAACATTATATTGTTGTGGTAAATGTTGTTGATTTTGAAATATTGGTTGTTCTTGAATTATTACTGAATCTTCTTTGTTTTTATTTATTTTTTCTTCGTTTATTGATTCTTTAGTTGTTACATATCCATTAGTTGTTGATTGTCCATCTAAAAAGCCTTTCATATTTATATGAATCATTGGTACATTTCTTTTTTTCTCATCTTCACTATCACTAGATGAATCATCATCTTTTTTAATATCATTTTCAATTTTAATTTCTTCAATTTTATCAAATTTAATTTTATCTTCATTAGCTTCATTAGATGTTCCTGTAAACATTGTTTGATGTTCATCAGTTTTTATTATATTTGTTTCATATGTTCTTTCACATTCTAATGAATCACAATGAAAATAATCAATTTCAAATTTATAATTATATTTTGATACATATCTTACAAATTTTTCAACTCTATCACTATCTTCATGACCTTCAATACCAATACTTCTTACTACTGTACTTGATACAGTTGATAATGGCATTGTAAATTCAACATCTACTGATGGCATAAATGCTTCAGGCATTAAATCAAAACTACTTAACTCAAAACGACATGTTAAAAGATGATTTTTATATGCTTCATGATGTTTTTCTGGTAATCTTGGAATTCTCCAAACAAGAGATCTATATAAATGTTCATATTTAGCTTCTCCAATAGCTACTTCAATCATAGATGATGAAGTTTGTGTTACTGCTCCAATAATCTTATCTTTTAAATTTTTAACTTTACCTGGTCTTCTTGTTTTTGAATGAATTGATCCAACACCCCATGTTCTTTCTTCTCTAAATAAATATATCCATGCTTCAGGAATTGGAAATCTTATTTGTATATCTTCACATGGTATTATTCTTGTCTCTTCATCACGATTTTTATGTTTATGTGTACTTGCAGAAACCATAACTTCAATTCGTATTTCAATTGCTGAACCAGCAATTTTCATTAAACTTTTAATTATTATTGGTCTTTCTTTATTTTTAGGTGGTCTAATTCTAAATCTCATAATTTCAAAAAATACACCATCTGGTGGAGATAATTTTAAATAATGTTCATCAACAAATACTTCTTGATCAATTGATGAATGAAATTCAATATTTTCAAATTTAATCCATCTTTCTGTATACATTGGTAATATATCTTTTCTTCTAACAATTTCTTTTCCTTGTCTTCTTTTATCATTTAAACCAATTTCAAGATAAGGAGAACTGCCAGTTAAAAAAGCAAGACAAAACATTCTAACTCGAGCTTTTTGAGATTTTAAACAACCATTTACATCTACAGAACCAATATATTCATCATAACAATGAATTTGTACTTCATCTTGTTTATGTATTGGTTTTGTACTACGTTTACATTCACATTTAAATAATATATCTTCTATTTTATTAACAAAATCATCTAATATATCATGATCTAATGATCCAAATTTAGCTAAAACATTTACTGAAGCACTATGTTCTATTGGCATACCAAATTTTGTTAAATGTCCCTCAACAAGACGTGAAATTTGTCCTTGTCTAATACCAACTTTTTCTTTATATGTTATTTGTTGAAGTTTAACTGTATGTATTTTACCATAAGCATCATATGGTTGAACATTACTATCTGATAATGAATATGTTGGTTGAAGAAGAATTTCAAGAATAGGTGTTGAATCTCCTTTTGTTTGATATATTTTTAACATCATATGTTCATTACTATTATTACTACTTATACTTAATGATTCACGTTCTAATTTAACATAACATGTCTTCCAAACACGATCAGCCATTAATTTTTTTTTTAATGGATGTCTTATCATTAAATTCCATGAATCATTATTATCTTTCTTAAATGGTGATAATGGTTCTTTATCATCGTCATCAAATAATGGTGTTGGTGTATGTGAATAATATACATCACCTGCATTAAATTCATCCTCAAAACCTATTGGACGTGATACAGGAGAACCACCTTCTTGAGTTGGTGTACTTACATTACTTTTTCTTTCTTTATCAAAATCATCTAAATAATCTAATTCTCCAGTATGTCCAATCATTTTTTCTTCAACTTTATTTTCTAAATCTTGAATTACTTTATCAGCATCAGGAACATCAAATAAATCTTTAGTTTCTTCTTTAATTGATGTTGAAACAGCAAAAGGATCTTCAATTTCTTTAATAACACTTTCTGCTGTTTTTGGAATATTATTAAAAAAATCTGAATTTGATAATGAAAGTGTTGAAAATTTATCTTCTCCTTCTTCAAATCCTGTCCAATTATTAATAACTTTAAAATCTATATTTGTATTTTCAATTTCTTTTTTTTCAAGAATTTCAGGTTTTTTCCATTCTCCAACATCTTGTCTCATTGCTCCAAGTTTATCAGCTAATTCTGCTGCTTTTCTATCCATTTCATCTTCCTCTTCAACATCATATTCATACTCAAATAAATCAGAACCTTTCTTTTTCTTTTTCTTTTTATCATCTTTAATTCCAAGATGAGATTTTAATTTTTTATCAGCTTTATCTTTAGTTTCTTTTTCTTTTTGTTCTAAAATTTTTTTATGAATAGTTAAATTTATATTTCCTCCTGGTTGTGAACCACCAACAGAAGCTAAATATGATTCATCTTTTATATCATTTATAGCACTTTTATTTGATAAATCTTTTAATTTTTCTTCTGTATTTTTAACAATTGAAGTTATTTGTGATGACATAGCATTAAATTTTGTCCAAGCATCTTCTTCTACTTCTGGTTCTTGAATTACTTTTTTTTCTGGTGTTTTATTAGGTGGAGGGGGACGTATTGGTGTTGGTCCAGTTGTTGGTCTTGGTGGTGGAGCTTTAGTAGAAATTTCAACAACTTTCTTTTCTTCTTCTTCCCATCCATAAGGATCTTTTTCTTTATCTCCAATTTCTTTATCTGTAAATAATGATTTTGTAACAATACTTGTTGATACATTTTCTTCTTCTTCTTTTTTTGGTATGGAACCATATTGTTCATATGTAAAATCATTTTTATAATCATTTGAATATTCTTTTTCTGTATAATTTAATTTACCATATTGATCATAAGAATAATTATCATATTCATTATTATAAGAATGTTCTTCTTGTTGAGAATATACTTCTTGATTTAATATTTTATTCTCAGAATATGATTCATGAGAATAATTTTCATGAATATATGATTCTTGAGGAAAAGAATCTTGTGGATACATTTCATTTGATAATGGTTGTTCATTTGAATATGAAGAATATATATTTGGATCTTCATAATTTACACAATTTGTTGTTTCATCATAATTGTAATCTTGTTGATAATCTTCTAATGCTGATACAGGATACCATTGTCCATCATCAGCTAAATAATATTGACCATCTTCAGAATATGTTATTTCTCCAGAATAATATTGATCTTCATATGTAATTTGTTCATTTGGTACAGTTAATGCTGAAATTGGATACCATTCACCATCATCAGCTAAATAATATTGTTTATCTTCTGAATAAGTAATATAATCATCATAAGAAGTATCTGTTATATTATTACTTTCTACATTTTCCGTAATTATTTCTTCATTTTTATTTATTTCATTATTATCTACCTTTATATCTTTATTTAAATTTTCTAATTCTTCTTTTTTTTCAACAAAATTTTCCCATTCTATACTTGCTCTTCTATGAACAACTGGATGTGCTGGAGCTTTTGATTTAAATTCTTCATTATCACTTAATATATCACCTTCATTATTTTTGTTAATTGAAATTCTACGAGATTTTTTTGTAGTAGTTGTTGTTGTTGAAGAAACAAATGGATCATCTTCATTTTTTATTTTTGGTAATTTAACAGTTATTTTTTCAGTTACATTATCATTATTATTACTATTAATATTATTAATAGTTGAATTTGCAATAAAAGATTCAAGAACAGATGTTTGTATTGGAGTTGTTGGTCTTGGACGTGCTTTAACACTATATTCTCTTCTTATTTCTTTACTAATTGAATCATCTCGTAATGTTGATGGTCTAAATGGTTGACTTTCAATATTTTTTTCTTCCTCTAAACTTCCACCATCATCATCTTCTTCTTTTAATAAACTTGTATGCTGTTCTTGTTCCTGATCTGTATGACCTGGTCCAGGTACAGTCATAGCATATTTTTGTGTTTCTCCCATTCCAGAATTTTTATTAGTACATTCAATAATAGTATCTTGTGTACTACTTAATGACATTCCAAAACCTTCAAATTTATCAATATCCAAATTAGGTGGTAATTCAGGCATAGGTGGAAGATCCATATCAATAGATTGAGTAAAACTTTTCATTGCATGAATTTTTTTTTCTTCATCCATCTCAATAATTTGTCCTAAAATATAGATAAAATATGATAAAAGTTTACTACTTTAAAAGAAAGAAATAAAATGTATGCTTCTCTTTATAAAAATAATACAAAGGCATATACATTTATTTACCAATTTTACATATACTTTTACACAAATATATATATATATATATATATATATATATATATAATCGATGGCAAAGAATTTATTAAAGCCATATATATACTATTATATAAAATAAAATAAAAAAAAATATATATAGAAAAACTTTTTTTTTTACAATATATAATTTTTTTTTTAATTTACCTTTATTAATATTAGATGAACGAAAAGCATCTCTTCCTCCAGTAACATTAAATTCTTCTTTATTTTTAAACATTTTAATTTTCTGAAAATTTATTTTACTTTTAATAAATAATATTTAAAAACTTTAAAATTGGAAATCGATTAAAATTTTTTATTTAAAAGAAAACACATAAATTAAGATAAATAATAATAATTTCTTAATTTTTCTACTTTTTTCTTAAATCCACCTAATACAAGATATATTGTTCCATATCCAAATAATATTCCTAATAAAATACCTCCTGAAATGTCACTTAGACGATGTTTAAAATCACGAACTCTACTAAGAGAAACAAAAATTGATAAAGCTACCACTAATAATTGAATAAGATGTTTTACAACGCCCCATAAATTTGGGGTGCGATATTGAAGATAAAACTAAAAATATTAAATATATATAATATATATATATATATACTTAAATATAAGTATAAGAGACTCACAGTAATAATAAATGCCAAATAAGATGAATGACTAGAATGGCCACTTGGAAAAGCATAATGTTCATCTGGATCTGAAGAACCTAAACAAGTATAATTTGATACATATTTTTGTGAGTAAAATTTTTCTGGACATATTTTTTTCATATCCTGTGGTTGGCAAACAGATATATAATTTGGACGTAACCTAGAAATTATTCTTTTTGCCATATTTCCTGTTCCTTCTAATGCCATATCTCCTATATAAAAAATTAATAAAAAAAATACTACATTTCTTATCAATATATTTTTATTCCTTTCATTTTTTTTTGAATAATAAAGAAAAACTTCTCCCATTATTACAACTATAACTGTTATCATTTTATTTGTTCTTGAGATTAATTTTGATGAAATAGTATCTTCTCTAAATGGATGGTAAATCTCATCATCATTACAAAAAAATCCCTGCTCTGAATAAGTTATTAATAATGATAGATAATTTAACAAAATAATTATTGGTAGAAAAATAAGACAATTTAATATTTTACCCCAACTTATTCCATACATATTAATCAAACTAAATTTTTAAAAGTACAAGCTTTTTAACCATATTCTTATCATTGATAAATATTATATTTAAAAAAAGATAAGAAATAAAGATAACATTATAATCTACAATATACATAACTTAAAAGTGACCTGTAAAAAATTTTTTTTAAAAGAAAAAAAAGTACTAATGACAAAATAAAGTATCACTTTTTCCAAAAAAAAATAATTAATTTTTTTATATAAAAATATTCAAAAAAAGTTCAAAATTAGTATTTTCTACAAAATTGTTTCTTTTAAATTTAATTTTTACTTTATAGTAAGATATGCTAACAAAGTGATTGTGATATTAATTATTCTCAAAAATTAATTTCTAATATATATTTTTTTAAATTTTTATAAAATATAGAGTTTTTTAAGTATGGTGATAAAAAATAAATTATGAATTCTTTTAGATTTCTTTGAATATACAGAAAAATAAAATATTCTAAAATGTTTTTTTTTTGTATCAAAAAATTATCGTAAATCAGAAGATTATCTTTTTTTATTTTAATCATATTCAAAAAAATTTTTTCTAAAACAATAATTTTAAAACATCTGAATTTAGTAACAAATATTTATGGAATAAGATTTTAAAACTATAAAAAAGTGATTTTGATTATAGAAATAATTTATTGTAATGTTGAATAATGTAAATTAATTAATTTTTCATTTAAAATATTTTTACATTTTATTTTTATTTAATATTATAAATTGTTTGAGGTAAATTTTTATTATATATTAGAATGAAAAAGTTAGATTATATAAATATTTGTATGTTTATATTTTATCATAAACCTATGTTATATTAAATTATTAATAAAAATTTTATACAATTTTATTTTCTAAAATGATATTACATTTCTATTTATAAAAAAAAATTAATACTACTATACAAAAAAAAAGAAATTTATACATTAACTACAAAAAATTTTTAATATTTCTCCCATTCCTTTTGTTTTTCCTTCTCTAAAAATAATAGAATCACCAACTTTTATACATTGTGGAATAGAATAAAATTCAAATTTTACATTATACCATCTTCCTGTTTTCAACGATTTTTCTCCTCCTTCAATATTAATTATTGTTACAGTTTGACATACTGATCCAATATACATTGTTCCTTGAAATCCTACAAATATGATACCTCTAGAATGATGAGAAAGCAAGAAAAATCTAGCAATAAATTGTCTACATAATTTTAATTCATTATTTTTACCAATTCCAACAAGAATCATACCCTAAATATTAATAATATACTAAAATTTTATTAAAAAACAAACCTTTTGTATTAATAATCTTTTAATTATATATGAAACATGTAAGTGTTTTTCAATATTTATAGCTAATGAAGCTGTCTCTCCACCATAAATATTTTTAATTGGTTCTTGTTTTTTTTTATGAATACTTTTTATTGTTGCTGTTACAAATGATCCATCTCTACTTGTTGGTCCAATACGTACTCGATCACCTTCTGTTAGCATTCCTTGACTTAATGTTCCACAAACTACAATGCCTACACCCGTAACTTTAAATACCTCTTCAACATAAAATAATGGATCAATTTCTTTTTTTTTCATAGTTACATTTTTTATTCTTGTAATATTATTATTTTTTAAATATCCTAAAAATTTTTTTAAAATATTTAAATTTTTTCCATTAACAGATGATAATGAAATTATTGGAATTATCTTTTTTCTATTACAAAGTGATATTGCATATTCCTCAACAATATCTTCATTATTAACATAAACTGTTTTTCTATCTCCACTAACTGTTTTTAATAAACTATTTATTGAAACCATAACTTTTGTTAAATGATCTTCATTAACAGAATCTATTTTTGTAATAACAACAAAAAATGGAATATTTAATGCCATTACAAAACCCAGATGTTCTTTAGTCATAATTCCTGGTGGACCTTTACCACTTATTACTACACAACAAACATTTGGTCTATATCCTGATATACCATAAATAGTTGTTTTAAGATACTTTTTATCACCTGCTAAATCAATTAATGTTACTATTTTAGAACAACTAGAATCAATAAGATGATTTGGATTACATTTTCCTAACATTTTTCCTTTATTATCATAACGTAATGTAGTTAAACAAATAGATGATGTTCTTCCTGTTTTAAATTCATGAAGATATCTAAATACATTTACTCTAGCTCTACCTTTTCCATCATCTAATTCTCCTTGTGATAAGACACCACATAAAGTAGATTTACCTGCTTCAGCAGATCCAATAATGGCTACACGTATTTCTTGAAAATTATCTTCATACTCTTCTTTTTCAACAACAATTTCAACCATCTTTTTTCCTCCTTCTACTTTTTTTTCATTAATAATAGTCATTTTAACACAAAGTTCTTCTGCCATTATTTTCATTGTTTGTAATGATGTTTCCATTTCAAAATCATTTAGACCAGTTATTACACCATCATCTGCCACACCAATTTCATAAATAGCTTTACCATTACCCTCTTCTAATCTCCATTTCATTTGTGTAATTAAATGTTTTACTCTAGATTCAGATATATTTGTTAATCTTGTTTTATATTCAATATTTCCATATTCTTCTTCTGGTGGTAATCTTCCTACAAGCCCACACATATTATATAAATATATTCTGAAATAGAAATTTCTTACATCAATAACTAAAAAAAAAAATATAAGGATATGAAAAATAAAGAAACTAAAAGTGAACATATAATTGCTAATCAATATTTTATAAAACAAGTTTATTTCGAAATATATATGTATGTGTGTCTGTTCAATAAGTAGGAAATTGTTTATCTATAATCTTATTTCAAGCTTCATATTTACTAAAAAAAATATGTTAAAAAATATATAATATATTTAAAGATCTATTTTTTTTTCAAACCATTTTATTATTTCACCGATAAAAAAAAAACAAAACAATTGCATTAATTTAACCTTTCTTTTACCTATTTTCATCAGTTTAAATTTTAACAATACATCTTATATCAATTGTTAAGAATAAACCACATGTATCAAATAATATATTACATACTCTTTGATTTTTCGTTACTTGATTAATGTATAATTTTAACCAATTAATATAATTAAAAATTTAAGCATATACTTCAACATATAAAATGAAAGAATATTTTTTACAATTTATTTTTAGTATCATGAAATATTTGTTACATTAAATCGAATAAAATTTGTATAATTTGATTAAAAAAAATTTCTTTTCAATTTACAATTGTACTTAAATAAAATTGTCACTTATGAAAAATAAATTATTAAGAAAGAAACTTTTTAACATTATTTTAATGTAAATTTATATTTAAATGTGAATTACTTTTAAAAAAATTGCATCACAAATCATTGTAATATATAAAGATAAAAAAAGTAACTGATAATCTATAAAATTGATATAATTATCAAGAAATCATGAAATAAAGATTTTTTATTTAAAAAACATTTAATAGTTTTTTTTAATTGATTTTTTTTTTTAATTTTTATGAAGAATCTCGTCTTCAAAATATTTTAAAATTTTTATTTGTCTTTAAGATATAAAGAACAATGATAATAGATTAAAAGTGTAGAAATATCAAATATTATATCTTATAATTGGGTAATGTTTGCAAAAAAAATTTAAGCTAGATTACATATGAAAATTTGAAAAAAATTCAACCCACCAAATTTCACGCTTCTATAAATTGTTTGATAAAAATTATAAGAAGAATGTTTTTAAGACTTTTTAAATTGACATTTTTTTGTATCTTCTTGAATTTCTATAAAAATAAGACTATTTTTAATGAATTTTACTTAAAAAAAAGTATCTAAAATTATTTAAATATTCAATAAATTTTTGTTATATTCTAAAAAGTTAATTTTTTATTTAAAAATATTTTTCAATCTTGCTTCTAATTTCAATTAATCATAACTTTTAAAGTATTTATTTTTTTTTCACTCTTGATTGTATTTAAATTTTATCATTTTTTAAGATCTATCAAATAAATGTATTTTTATTTTAAATTTTCTAAAAAATTTATCTGTACTTTGTAATATAATAAAATATTTTAAATAAATTTAAATTGTTATAATTATAAAATTTACTAATAAAATGATAGTAATTTTATATATATTATAAAATCACAATGAATATTTTATTTTAAAATATTAAAATTTGAAAGTTATATTAAAATGAAAGAACATTAAATTGATTTACTGTGATCAACCAAAATATGAGTATATGTAGCCAATTGATATATCATTTCTATTTGTTGTTCAGCAGTTCTTTTTCCTCCAAAACGATTTTTTAAAATAATAAGATATTTTTTAGTTCTTTTAGAATCTTCTTCATTTTGTTTTCTACTAATAACCATAATATTATCAGCTTCTTGTGTTATCTTACTATTTGAAGTAACATCTTGAAGATCAATTGAATAATCACCAGTAGTACGTCTTGGGGATAATACTATTGTTACATGAATACCATAATCAATTGAAAGATTACGAAGTAATGATACAAATCTATCTTGAAGATTATTTCGTTCTATTGGTGTAATTTTGTCATTTCCCAATGAACACAATCCAACTAGAAATTGAATATTATCAACAACAATATGTTGAACACCATATTGGACAATATTTTTTTCTAAAATATTATATATTTCAATTATTGTTTTATTTTTAAACTCTTCACATTTTAATAATATAAAATCAGTTTGTTTCTTTTCAAATTTATCCAACCATAATTCTACAGATGGATGATGTTCAACACGATATAATGGAAGTCTATAAAATTAATTAATATTTCAACAAATAAATATCTTACTTTACTCCATTATGATAAGTTTTAGTACGTGCCAAACTACGAATATGAGCAGGTCTAAAAAAATTTTTTTAAATATAATATTAGATAGTAAATTAACAAAAAAAAAAAAAAAAACTTACGAAGCATATTGAATAAGCATCCATTTTGCAATTTTTTCTTCAATAAGATCAAAACTACAAAATAAAGTTCGTACACCTTGTGTAAATAAATCTAATGAATATTCACAAAGAAATGTTGTTTTACCATAACCACTTCCACCAGTTAAAAGTGTAATTTCACCTGGACGAAGACCTCCAAGATAATTATTTAAAATATCAAAACGTTTCCATTTTCCAAATCCAGACATTCTTGAAGTATTATTATTATATACTTCAGCTTTAACTTCTTCTCTAATATCAACCAATGATTTGAAAGCCCTACTTCGAACACGTAATGAAACATCACGAATAGCATATTCAATTTCTTTGTTTTTTCCATCTCTTATTAATTCAATTGGTCTTTCTGGAGCAAGAACAACATAACATCTGGAGGCATTTAAAGTAATAGCATAATCTTTAGCAAAACCTTGATGATTTTTTGGAAACCAAATATAAATATTTTCAAAATCTTCAAGATATGGAAGAACAGAATAATCCATTTTTTCACCTTGTGGTAATGATATAACTAACATTCCTCCAGTTGCATCATAAACAGCTAGTGCATCACGTTCATTTGTTGTTATACATATAGTTCTATCAGATTGTGATCCTAAATGATAACCAAATATTCCAGAAAATTTTTTTTTTCCATCAATATCTGTTTCAGGAAAATTTTCTTTTTCTAATTTACCATCTGTTAAACGTCTAATAACTTTCATACCCATTGGTGGACGTGAACGATTAGTTGGTCCACGATATCTAGGATATAATATAGCTGGTTGATCATAATTATCTAGATGTACTCGAACATTGAAACGATGAAGTACAGATGGTGAGATAGCATCAATACCTAATTGACGATAAAGTGATCGAAATTGTAAAACCATATCTTGATTTAATTCAGAAACTTCAATTGATTCATTCCATAAAATTCTTATAACTGGATCTTGAAATGTAATTCCTCCAACATCATTCATAGATGATGAATTACCTTTTAATGACATTACTTCATTCATTGAGTCAAATCCATCATCTATAGCTCTTGGTGTACCTCCAGCATGAGCTGAAAGATGATCAGCTCTAAAATTTAATTCATTAAATCGTTTAACTGTATATGAGTCATCAACTAACAAAATTTGATCAGGGCCTTTTATAAAAACATGAACACAAACATCACTACTTTTTTCACTTAAACATAATGTACTAGAAGCTTTTGCTATTTTTCGTTTAATATAATGTTTAATATGGTTATGTTCATTCCCATACTCAAGATCAAAATCAATTGAACATTCTGATAATGATATTGAGGATGATGATGAGATAGAAGATGATAATGATGATACAGAACCTACTGTAGTACCATTATTATCAATATTTGACATTGTATTAATATATATTTTATCAAAAATAATAATAATAATAATAAAATATGAATTATTTTAAATTTATAAGCTTTCTTATGATTATAAAAATTTGTTTTTTTTTTATAACTATACTATATCTTGTCTTTATCACTCCAGGGATTCTATCATTATAGAAAATAATAAAACTTACTCTGTTCTCAGTCTTTTTAATTTTTCAACTTGCTCAAATTTCTTTTGTTTTTCTTTTTCTTCATATTCAGAAATCAAATTCAAATAACTAACTCTATCGTACAAGTCACTATCAAACTAAAAATAATGAATGAATATTATTATTATAAAAAAAACAACTATTAACTTACATCACCAATATTTGACATCTTCAGTATATTATAGTTTTAGCAACTTTATTATTTTCAAACTTATGAATAAAAATTTCCGTATATCAAGTTTATAAATAATTTTTAACTTCCTTCTCCACCCACTTTATCAAAAATATACTTAAGTATACACATTTACATATTTATCAAACAAAGCTTATCCATTTCCGATACATATACTGAAACGGAAGGTACTGTAATTACAATTTTTTTATCATATACTATTACTAGAAAATTTTTTAAATGCATCTTTTCAAATTTATTTTATTGTGTATATGAAAAATAATTGTTATGCTTAGATTGAGTGCATGCAACTTATCTTATCAAAATATTTAAGTACATTTATTTTAAATTGTCCTAAGCTATTATTTACATATATAGTCATTAACTGAAAACTTGCATAACTAAACTTTATTTTAATAAACCTAAACTTAAAGGTGAGATTTATGAGTGTAGGAAGTTTTCTTTACTATTATACTCATTGATACATCAAAAAGGGATTTATATTCAAAAAGCATAAAAATAAACGTAATATCTTTATTTATTTTTTATTTATAAAAAAAAAAGTAAACTTTTTTTTCTTTTCAGTAAAATTAAATTTTATTTACATAAATTCAAAAATAAACTTCCTTCTTTTTGAAATAAACTCAAAATAATACCTTGAAATACAATAAATGTTACTATTAAAAATAATAAATCAATGTCTTATCATTAGAAAAATAAATAGTTTAAAATACAATTTTTTAATAAATTAAACTTCTTTCAAAATACTAAGTTGTAAACAATCGTTAACTATTACTAAAAAAACAGCTATTATTTATAACATTTAATATTATAAATAATTATTATTACAAGTTGAAAACACAAATAACTTATTTAACAAGGAGAAAACAGTTGCTACGCTCGGCTTCCTTGCTAACAGAAACAAATTTTTTACTTTTTTAAAAAAATTATAGACCGTTAAAAACTTTAAAAGGTTATATATAATAAAAAATATTTACAAACAAAATTGTAAATTAAAATTTTTAAAGAATGCATTAAATAAAATTTTTTGAAATAATATATATTTACAATTTTTCTATTTATGTTTTAAAAAATACAAAATTTTTAATAATCATTTAATTGAAAACTTAGGGTATTTTTAAGTTTTAAAAAAATCATTTTCGTTGATTTTACCTTTTTTTAAATTATATTAACAATAAATAAAACGTTGTTACACTTTGTAGCATCTGCAAAAACAATATTATGAAATATTAAAAAGTAAAAGGTAAAATATGATTTTGTACTTAGATCATAAAATAATAATTTTAATACAATAATATCAATTGTTTTTTATAATATTTAAAATCTTTCTACTTTGTCTAAAAGTGATAAGTTATATATAATACAAAATATATAATAAGAACATTTTATTAGATTAAAATTTATAATATTAAAATAAATAATTTTTTATTTTATTATTATTCCTAAATTTAGAAGAATTAAAATTATTATTTTTAGAAAATATTTTTGCAAGTGATTCATAATATAAATCTTAAATAAAAAGCAAAATATAGTTTTTTTTTTTTTAAAAAGTTATTAAAAAATTTAAATTATTTAATTTAATTTAATTTTTTATTATTCAATTATGAAACATTTTAAATTTTTTTTTTGCATTTCTATAACTATCTTCACATTTTAGATAATTTTATAAATTTTTTAATCTCATTGCATTATAGATGAGTTTGGATAAAATATTTTGATAAACACAAATAAAATAACTTAATTATAAATTCGTTTTTATATTAAAATTACTTGTAAATATATAAAAAAAATATTTCAGTATTTATAATATTTTTTGAAATGAATTTTTTTCAATATTTATTACTTAAGAGTATTATATGTTTATTATAAAATTCTAAAATTTTATAATTTTTCATTTTTTTACATATTATTTCAAAAAATTTACTCCATCAAAACTAAAAAGTACCAAAAATATTTATATGTGTTATTTTTATTCTTAATATATTTAAAAATAAAAATTGTATTAAAAATATGCTTTATATATAAACCTTATAGAAATAAAATTTATAAAAACTTCAATTATGCTTAAAAAATAATAATTAAGTAGATCTGAAATTTATAATAATTTTGAGAGTTTCACTGCTAATTTGCACTGTGGTTGAAAAAAATTTTGATAATGCCAAGTACAGCCGACATCTAGTTTTTGAAAGCACTTTTGTCTTTAACTTTGATTTATCACAACTCTTGATGTTTTATTTTTGATATAACTTTGATTTTATTTAAAATTTACTATTTTTCATAAGTTATCAAATAAATATATAATTTTATTTCTAAATTTCAAAAAAAATTTCTTTTTTTTAGTATTTATGTTTGAAA
Organism: Strongyloides ratti; assembly: GCF_001040885.1. Classification (NCBI taxonomy): domain Eukaryota; kingdom Metazoa; phylum Nematoda; class Chromadorea; order Rhabditida; family Strongyloididae; genus Strongyloides; species Strongyloides ratti. Next base: position 61,711 of record NC_037307.1, read on the forward strand.
TCAAATTGAACATATTTAGACCAATAAAGAATCTTTAAAGATATTTAAATTATTTTTACCGATTTAAATTATTCTAAAATATCATTCAAAGATAAATCAAATGGAATTAGTTATGTAGTAGTGCAATAAGTTTCAACAGTAATATAAAAAAGCGAAGACAATAATTATTTATAAAAAAAACTTCCATCATTTGCTATATTTTGTTTCAAAATATAAACAATTATAAGCCAATTTCTGGATCTGATTATTAATTAATTCTTTTAAAAGTATCTAAGTTCAAATAATTTTTTAATTTATAACAACTATTGAGATATAAAAAAAATGATGACAATAGATTAAGCGCGCAAAAATACCAGAAATTGTATCTCAAGAACGGTTACAATTTAGAAAATATTTTCAACGTAGACTATAGTTTAAAAGTTCTAAAAAATCCAGCGCATCTGGTTTCATGTTTTTAGGAGCTCATTTACTTGAGTTATGATGTTTCGTACTTCAAACTTTTCAAGATGCAATTTACGTCATATCTTGAAATTAAGAAGTCCTATAAAGACGAGACTAGTCTCATTCGATTTCTCACAAAAAAATGATCTAGAATAGTTGGTTTAATTTTAATATTTCTAACTAGATCATCAAAGTCGGATTTTTTCAAAAAATATTCCCCACTTTCGCCTCTTACTTTAACTCATCACAACTCCTCAATCTTTGTTTTGGATATAGCCTTGATTATATTCAAAATTTATCATTTTTCAAGGGCTATCATAAGAGTATAATTTCATTTTGAAATTCTAAAAAAAAGTTTTTTTTAGTACTTATGCTTGAGGTCAAAGTGAGTATATTTGGATCAATGGTGAATCTATGAAATGATTAAAGATATTTTTGCAGAAACAATTTATTTTAGACCAACATTAAAAAAAGATCCGAATGAAGCTAGCCTTATGATAATATGATAAGTTTTAGCTAAGATATAAAAAGTCGATACCAATATATATATTTTGAAAAATTTTTTGCCTTTTGCTATACATCGTTTCAGAATAGAAATGAAAACAAGCGAGATTCTGGATTCAACTACTAATTGATTTTCATATAAAATATGCGTTCAAATTATTTTTATATTTATAACAACTATTGAGATATAAAAAAAATGATGACAATAGATTTAGCGCGCAAAAATACCAGAGGTTGTATCTTAAGAACAGTTGATATTTAGAAAATATTTTCAACGTAGACTATAGTTTAAAAGTTCTAAAAAATCCAGCGCATCTGGTTTCATGTTTTTAGGAGCTCATTTACTTGAGTTATGATGTTTCGTACTTCAAACTTTTCAAGATGCAATTTACGTCATATCTTGAAATTAAGAAGTCCTATGAAGACGAGACTAGTCTCATTCGATTTCTCACAAAAAAATGATCTAGAATAGTTGGTTTAATTTTAATATTTCTAATTAAATCATCAAAGTCGGATTTTTTCAAAAAATATTCCCCACTTTCGCCTCTTACTTTAACTCATCACAACTTCTCAAGATTTGTTTTTGATATAGCCTTGATTATATTCAAAATTAATCATTTTTCATGGGCTATCAGATGGATACAATTTTATTTTGAAATTCTAAAAAAAAGTTTTTTAGTACTTATGCTTGAGGTCAAAGTGAGTATATTTGGATCAATGGTGAATCTATGAAATGATTAAAGATATTTTTGCAGAAACAATTTATTTTAGACCAACATTAAAAAAAGATCCGAATGAAGCTAGTCTTATGATAATATGATAAGTTTTAGCTAAGATATAAAAAGTCGATACCAATATATATATTTTGAAAAATTTTTTGCCTTTTGCTATACATCGTTTCAGAATAGAAATGAAAACAAGCGAGATTCTGGATTCAACTACTAATTGATTTTCATATAAAATATGCGTTCAAAATATTTTTATATCTTCAATAGTTACTGAGATATAAAAAAATGATGACAATAGATTAGGCGCGCAAAAATACCAGAGGTTGTATCTCAAGAACAGTTGATATTTTGAAAATATTTTCAACGTAGACTATAGTTTAAAAGTTCTAAAAAATACAGCGCATCTGGTTTCATGTTTTTAGGAGCTCATTTACTTGAGTTATGATGTTTCGTACTTCAAACTTTTCAAGATGCAATTTACGTCATATCTTGAAATTAAGAAGTCCTATAAAGACGAGACTAGTTTCATTCGATTTCTCACAAAAAAATGATCTAGAATAGTTGGTTTAATTTTAATATTTCTAACTAGATCATCAAAGTCGGATTTTTTCAAAAAATATTCCCCATTTTCGCTTCTTACTTTAACTTATCGCAACTTCTCAAGATTTGTTTTTGATATAGCCTTGATTATATTCAAAATTTATCATTTTTCAAGGGCTATCATAAGAGTATAATTTCATTTTGAAATTCTAAAAAAAAGTTTTTTTTAGTACTTATGCTTGAGGTCAAAGTGAGTATATTTGGATCAATTGTGAATCTTTGAAAACATTTAACTTATTTTTATAAAAGCAATTTGTTATAGACCACCTTTTAAAGGCGAATAAAATTAAACTAATTTCATGGTAAAAAAACAAGTTAGCAAATATATAAAAAGTCAATAAGAATAAATATTTAGAAAAAAAACTTCCTCCTTTTGTTATATCTTGCTTCAAAATAAAGATAATTACAAATGGATTTCTGGATTTTTCTACTAATTGAATTTTAATATGGTGTCTATGTCTAAAATATTTTTATATCTTCAATATTCTTTGAAATATAAAAAATGACAATAATAAATTAAACGCTCAAAATTACCAGACAATGTATCTTATAAACGTTTGATTTTAAAAATTATTTTCAAGGTAGACTTTAGCTTAAAAGTTTTAAGAAGTATATTACATTTGGTTTCATTTTTTTAAAAGTTTACCTAGTTAAATTATATATTTTGTACTTAAATTTTTTCAGAAACACATTTCTTTCGTACCTTAAAATTGAAAAGTTATATGGAAATGAGACTAATTTAAATCAATTTTTAAAAAATATTTTACCTACTTAATAAGTAATCATTAGATATAGCTGACATTTACTTATTAAATGTTATTAGTTAAGTTTAGGTAGTTTAAAATATAGATAATTACAGTTTCAAACTTTGTATAATAAGTTGGATAGTAAGTTAAGTAATAAATTTTTTATGTTGTTATAGGCTAAAAGTGGCTTACCTTAATTGTTTTTTTTTATCTGAATTTATCTGATTCGTTCTACCTATCCATTCATATGTAGATGAAATGCTATTCAGACTCGAAAAATATTTTTCATGTTGAACTGGAATATCATCTGCTCTAAATTCATCTTTATTTTTTTTAATATCAATATATTAATATCTTTATTTTAACTAGTTTATTTATTTTTTTTAACAACTACTTTTTTAGAGTTCTTTTAGTTGAAGTTAAATTTCAAAAAATCAAATTTTTTTATATTAATTATATTATCTATAGAATTATTATAGTTTTGTAGTCTAAAAAGTTTTCAAATACTTTTTTTTTCCTTTAAAATATTTATATCATTTACATAATATATCGTGCAAGTAATTGTAATTTATAATATTAAAAAAATTTTTCTTTATATATTTTTTAAAAATTATATTCCTTATTATTATATTAATTATTTCTAATATGTAAAAATATTGTATAAAAAGTTTTCTAAGTATATATGTTTTAGAATTTTTTAAAAAAACATATTTTTGCCATGAAAAATCAATTATAGTAATTCTTTTTTTACATCTTTAAAAAAAAACAAAAAATTTTTTTTTACATTTTTTAATTTAGAAAAGATTTGAAGTTAACATAATTAAATAATACTAAAATTAATTAAGAAATTTTCAACAACAGATATTTCTTCTTTTAAAAATATCTTTTTACACATTCTTCTTGAAATTGTTTTAGAAACCTTTTGTTCCTTTAATTTTGGCTCTAACTTTTCAGATACAATTACTTCATTAATATCATCATCACAAAAAACTTCAAATTCTTGAATATTAGATTGTTTTCCTACTTCTAATTTCTGTATTTCTCCTTTTCGTATTCCACGATTTTCATTTTCTTTAATAGAAATAACTTTAGTTGTTTTGATTTTTTCGAAATAACCAAAAAGTTCCTGGTATTCAAGATCATCATCTAAATTATCACAATTTTTATTATCATGATAAACATTAAATTTTTCAATATAATTTCTATTATTTTCTTTGTTATTATCATTATTTTTTTCTTTTTTTATCATATTAGTTGTAACATTTTTCGATAAATTTCCAAGAATACTTCTTCTAATAGGTTCTGGATCAAAAATTTCTTCTTCTTGATTATCAGTATCCATATCTGAATCATCATCATTAAAATTATTTTTGTCTAATGATTTTTTTATACAACGCATTTCAAAATTATCAATTGCTTTATTAATTAATGATATAGGAGTAGCACCATATTTTAATCCCATTTTTAATGTTTCTCTTGCTTTCCTTTCACTACCCCATACTTCATAAACTTCTGACCAAGATATATAAAATAAAGCAGAATACCGGCCTACACCTTTTGTAAAAGCACATTCAAAAATTGCAAGTGATCTTGTTGGATAATTATCACAAAGTTTTATCCACAATTTTATTAATCGTTCATCATTCTCATATTCATGAGAATTAGAATAAAAATTAACAGATCTCCATAACATTGGAAATAATGTTTTTTGTTTACCTGTAGGAAAAATATTTTCAAACCATTTAATATAATCCCATATAATAGATAATGGATCTTTATTTTTTTTTGATTCTTCAAAAATAAATTCAAATTTTTTTTCTGCTTCTTTAATTGTAATAGAATTAGATAAAACAGAATTTAAAATTTTCATTGAACGTCCACCTTTTAATGGAATAATATTTTCTCTACTAGACATCCATTCTTTATCATTAAATATTGGAGAATTCATTCTAAAAATAAAATAAAATAATAAAAATTATTAATAATTATTTAGTTGTATATATATAATATCAATTTATTTATATTCCATTTAGGAATATTATAATGTTATTTTTACCGGGGAAAATTATAATAAAAACCTCTCTTGATTTTCTGAAGAGGTTAGTGTTAAATAATACACTCGCCTTATTATAAATGGCCTTTCATAAAGTAATGTATTTCTATATATACTACAACACTTGCCTTTTTTTTTTTTTATTTTAAAGCGGCTAGTGTATTCCTATATACTACAACACTCGTCTGTTGGGCTAGTGTATATATATAAACCCAATAAATTAATTAATTGTAAAAAAAAAATAAATTTTTTTGTTATTTAAAATCATATTTTTAATTTAAATTTATTAAATTTTATTTATATACTAATTTTTTTTTAAAAATATTTTAGAAAACTAAAAAAAAATTGTTATTAATCTTTAACTAACAAATTTTAATTTTTTACTAATAAATATTTATTTAATTTTTAAATAAAAGAATTATGACTACAAGTATGATATCAGAATCTGCTTATTCTGATTGTATTAAAAAATGTATGCAATGGAATAGAAGAATGCAAATGCAAAGAAGACAAGGTGGTCCTGTTATCGATCAACAAACAGGAATAATTTTAAAACCAACACGTTTACATCGTATTATTACTCATAGATTCCATCCTGATGGTCCTGGTAAAGTTTGCACATATGCATCTCGTTCATGGGTTAAATGTGATAAACCGTCTTCTGATTATATTGAATTAAAATATTTTATAAAATCAAATAGAAATATTGGTGATGTTATTAATACTTCTAATGCTGTTGTAACTTCAGTTGTCTCAACAGATAACAGTTTACCTGAAAGTCCTGCTATGAATCAAAGACAATTATCATCTATAAAATATGAAGAGACAACTGAATATGATGAACCATTAGAAGAAGAAATTGATGAAATATCTGATGATGATGAATATAATAATAAAAAAAAGAAAGGTCGTGGTAGAGGAAGAGGTCCTAGAAAATCAGGTATTAATTCTGGTAATACTATTATTAATACACCAAAACAAGAAATAATAGATACAACATCATCAATTGGTAATACACCTGAAAAAAGATTTATTTGTCAAGGTATGACTTTTATGATAATTAATTGGAAGTTTTTTTTATATCATTATGTCTTTTTTTTTTTAGCTTGTGGAGCAAAATATAAAAGTAGACCAGGATTAAATTATCATAAACAACATATACATCCTGATATTGATAATGTGGCAGATCCCTCAAGTAAGTTTGGAAGGAAATCAAAAAAGTTGAATGACGGTTATAATAGTTTTCGTGTATAACAAATAATTTATGTTATTTTTGTGCAATTTATTAGTTTCACTTTATTTATTCTAAATATATTTACATGTTTGTATATATTAATATATCACCATAAATGTACATATTTTATCTTTTTTTTTTGGGAAATTTTAAATTAATATTTATTATTGTCTACCCTATTTATCATTTAGTTTTTTAGTCCCAGATCCTGTGATAAATATTTCCACAACCTGTGACTTCTGCGGAGGCAATAAACGTAGAAATAAAAAAACAGGTAAAGCTGAAGTTTTGGTTTCATGTCATGATTGTGGGCGATCATGTCATCCTTCGTGTTGTGGTTTTACTGAAAATATGTTTACTTCTTTCAAAAAATTTGGTTGGCAATGTTTAGAATGTAAAAGTTGTGCCATATGTGGTACCTCAGATAATGATGTATGTTATAAAAAATATTTAATATTTTTTAAATTAATTTATAGGATAAATTGTTATTTTGTGATGATTGTGATCATGGATTTCATATGTATTGTCTTAAACCTCCGTTAGAAAAAGCACCTGAATCTGATTGGTCCTGCGATTTATGTAAAAATGAATATAAAAAAAACAACTAACTAAACATCATCAATATTTAAAAATAAAATTTGATTTAAATATATCTTTTATTTAACTTTGTTGTAAAAAAAATGTATAGAATATTAATTTAAATATTATTTTGCCAACAAATATTTATAATTTATTTTATTATATATTCATGATTTTATTTAGACAACAAATTTTTCAAAATATATAAAATTTTTGGTTTTGTGACTAATAACAAATGTATTCAGGATATTGAATTTTTATAATTGCTTCTTCACTAATTTAAAAATATTTTATTTTACTATGGAACAATAATATTTATTTGTCTTATTCATTGATACTAACAATTGGTATAAATTTATCTATATCTTTTAATTTTTAAATGTTTAGTTATTCAATTTTTTTTTACTAAAAGTTTCTATAGTATATATATTTAATATAAAATAAATTTTGATCAAAATTTTTCTAATATTATAGAAAAAAAAAAAGATGATTAGTTTTATGGAATCTTAAATTGTCAATTAAGCGTAACTTTATTAAATTCTCTTGAAAGTAATAATTTGATTGATAAAAAAAATGTATTAAGTTATATATATTTGAAGATATAAATAAATAGAGTTAAATTTTTAATATTTTACCTTCACATACGTGTTATTATCATTATTTAACTCATAAAAATGTACACATTTTTAATAATAGCACATAAAGTTAATAAATATTACTTTTGTTAGGCATTTAAATTATTCTTATAAATATTTAAATTGTATTTATGTCTATAAATTTATAAAGTATTAAAAAAATTAATAAATTTGTATTTATGTTATATTTAAAATTTATATATTTTAAAATTATATAGTTAATAGATTTATTTATAATTTTATTATACATTACATTTAGAAAAAAAAAAATTTTTTTTTTTAATTCTTTTAAACAAAAATGATAAATGAATTTATTCTTTTTTAGAAACCTCCTTCTTCTAATAAATTATAAATGTATAAAACTTTTAAATATTATGTTGTTATCTACCAATACCAATAGAGGAGTCAAATTTAAAATATATAAAAGAAATAAAAAAGCTGATAAATATGGTAAGTTTAATATTAAGAAACTTTTCAAAGAACTTTTTAATGCTTCAATTTCCGTAATCTTAAAGGCTTTACTTTGTAATGTAATCAAGTTATTGTCCTTCAATTTTTAATGGCACATATATATATATATATATATATGCATATCTATATATATGTATACAAAGATAGTGAATTGATAATGATTCTTCTCATTGAAAAAGATAAAAAGTCACAATTAGTTTGAGTTTATATATTTTAACTAGTAAAAAAGTTAAGTTTATTTAATGGCTTTTTTTGCTTAAAAACTGATATATATTATTTACACTATCAACAAAATCTAATCTCCACCTATGTATATTCACAAATGTTTATCTATATATAACAATATACTATTTTTTGTTTCTATACATTAAAAGTTTCTATTTAATTGACGTATATATATAATATATTTAATTATTTTTTAAAAAATCATCTAATTATTCTATAGAATTTGATTATAAATTCATATTGAATTTATTTTTTACTAAAAATTTCAAATATATTTTTTTCTTTAAAAAAGTACTCTATTTAAACTTTTTAATAAAATATTAATAGACTTCTTTAATTGTTTTTTTGAAGATATTATTTTATTCTCAAAAATATATATATAAATATTTGTACTTTTGTTAAATATATTATATAAGAAAAAAAAAAAGAAAATCAACATAAACTATTTTGATAAATAAATATATTTCTTGCTTTTTAATATAGTAATATTTATTTTCTATTAAATATAAATTATTTATAAGAACCTTCTTTATTTTCATATATTTTTAATAACAGAAACATATTAATTTTCGATTCACATTATAATATTATCAAATTTTTTTTATCAATTATTCAATTTTTCGATTTATAAAAATGTCCAAGAAATTAACTAAAAAATTAACTAAAAAGAAAAGTAAACGTCCTATGATACCTCCACCAATTATCACGATAACGGAAGCTGTATCCATTCAAGATAATATGTCTGTATCAAACATCTCAACATCTGAAGCAAAAAAGAATAATAAGAAAGAAAAGAAACTATTAAATCCAGGTATTAATTATGCTTTTTGGTCTTTTTTATTTACTCTTTATTTTAAAAATATTTAATTGATCTTTAAAGATAAATTTTGTATCATTAATCTTATCTTTTGTCAATTCTATATTTAAAGAATTTTATAAATGGACTAAGAATTAAACCTATTTACAAATATCTTAATACTCTTTTCCTACTTTAATTCTTTTTTTTTTATCATTTATATATACATTTATCCCACCATAAAGAGGTGTTAGGGTGCGCGAAATTTTTGATTATTTCTTTTATTGTTTTTATAAGAAAAAATTTTTAATTTTATTCATGATAAACATTATATAAAATGTGTAATTTTTTTTTTAAATAATATATTTTTAAATATTTTATTGTGTAGTGAATAAAAAAAAATTAGTTGTTATTATATTTTATTAAAAAAATTCTCTTAATTTTGTAGACAACAACTATCAATCAAATTTCTCATAAAGTTGAAAGCTTTCTTATTACTATTTGACTTCCAATAAAATTTTTTTTTTATATATAATATAATTTATAGGATAAATATGGTACAATAAAAATTATAATAATAATATAAATTGTAAATAACAATATAAAGTTAATAATTTGTAGAAAGAAAAAAAAATTTTTTTTTTTATATTATTCTAATCTTTTTAACTTAATGTTTTCTTTCCACATCATTACTATTAAATATGTTCTTTTACAAATATATTTTTATTCTTTTTATATATTTTTAAGATATTTAAATTCATTTTCTTCTTGTTAAAGGCATATCTTATCATCTTCCAAAAACTATTAGTAATGAAGATTTTTAATGTTACTTACAACAATTGTTATTATATTATTTTATAATACTTTTTATATAACTGACCAATGTCAAACATCTTTTATGTGACAAGTAAAAATATTTTAAAAAGAAGTTGAAAAATATGAGAAAAGTCTTAAACAATTAGCTATTTAATATAATAGATATCTAGTATCATTTATCTTTTTTCCTAACAACCCAAATTTTCATGTTCTAATGCTTTTCTTAGATAAAAGAACTCTTTAACATATAAATATATACAGAAAAAGACATATACATATCCATAAATATATACTTCATTCATTCATTTATTTTATTCATATTTATATCACCGCCTACAATTAATCAGTAAGTAAAAAGTTTATGGAATATTTCTTATTATATGGTATATCACATCCAACCTATATATCTACCAAATAAACATAAATTTTTATTGTTATCTTACTAGGAAGTTTTATTTTTAAATAAGATAATAATAAAAAAAAATCTATTATTATTTAACAATATTCTATTCTTCAAAAATTGTTTTTATTTTAGAAAAATACTTATAAAATTTACTTATACCTGAGAATATATATATATATATATATATCTTTTCTTTTTTTTTTTTTTTTGAAAAATACTTTGACAAAAAAAGTATGAGAAAAAATGAAGATCGAAAACCATTTTTACCCTCATATCAACATAGTAGACCTCATTATTTAATAAATGAAGGGTCATCTTCTCCTGAAATTTCATCAAAACCTTTAAAACCAATGTATAGAGGAAAAGTTGTCTCTAAACAATCATCATTTTCCTCTTCATCTTCTTCAAGTCTTTCTGCAACATTAACTGAAAATTCTATAAATCTTCTTAAAAATACTACTACTAATATTAGAAGAAAAAAAAAAAATTTTAGTTATGATAATAAGAAATTAAAACATTTAAATAATAAAAATCCTCAAAGAGGAATTGTTTCTTTTCAAAATGTGTCTTATAAATTAACAAATCTTTCAGAAGACGAAAATCCACTTTCTGAAGAAGAGGGATCATCACAAACTAGTGAAGGCGCTGAAAATAGTCGTTTAATGGAATATTCTGAAGATGATGAAGATCCATATCCTACTACAGGTAAACGTGATCAATCATCTTCATTTTTAAATACTGGAATACCTTCACAACCATTATCATCTTCAACAAAAACTCATTCTAGATTAACACAAAGACGTTTTACTTTGAATCCTCTTATATTTGCTAAAGTAAGTTATATATATATATATATATTCTTTTTAAATAAAATATATAATCATCATATGTTGAATTTTTTATTTATTTATTTTTTTTTATAGGAAGAAAGAGATGCTAGAAGACAATCATTAGCTCAACTTAAACTTAGTTATTATCCATCTAATGCACATCGTAAGTTTTATAATGTTTTATCATATTAATTATATTATATTAAATATTATAAAATATAAATTATATTATATTAATTTTAAATTAAAAAATATTATGTCTAAGGATAATTATCTTCATATTTTTAATCTTTTAGCTGATGTCTATGATACTGGTCATGGATTTTGTGGGTGGTTTCTTATGATATTATCGTATATTATTATGTTAGCTACTTTTCCTATATCAATTTGTTTTTGTATTAAAGTTGTACAAGAATATGAAAGAGCTGTAATATTTAGACTTGGTAGATTAATTGGTGGCGGTGCAAAAGGTCCTGGTATATTTTTTGTAATGCCTTGTATTGAATCTTATACAAAAGTTGACTTAAGAACAGTGTCTTTCAATGTTCCACCACAGGAAATTTTAACAAAAGATTCAGTAACTGTATCTGTTGATGCTGTCGTTTATTATCGTATTAGTCAAGCAACAATATCTGTGGCAAATGTTGAAAATTGTCATCATTCAACAAGACTTCTAGCACAAACTACTTTAAGAAATATGTTAGGTATGAAAAATTTATCTGATATTTTAGCTGATAGGGAACATATTGCAAGTTATATGCAGGTACTTAATTATCATTTTATTTATATATATATATTATTATTATTATTATAGACATTGCTTGATGATGCAACAGAAAGTTGGGGAATTAAAGTTGAAAGAGTTGAAATGTAAATATTAGTAATAATAAGTTATAATTTTTAATATTATTTATTTTTAGTAAAGATGTTCGATTACCAGTTCAACTTCAACGTGCAATGGCAGCAGAAGCAGAAGCCACTAGGGAGGCTCGAGCTAAAGTGATTGCCGCAGAGGGAGAACAGTTAGCTTCAAAAAGTTTACAAGAAGCTGCTAATATAATATCTCAATCACCGGCTGCTTTACAATTGAGATATCTTCAAACATTAAATAGTGTTGCGTAAGTTTTTGGTACTATTATTAAATTATATAATATTTATAATAAAAATTGTAATCAATTATATATTATAGTGCAGAGAAAAATTCAACTATAATTTTTCCATTGCCAATTGAAATTATCAAGTACTTCTTTAATACAACTTCTTCTAACAATAATGATAACAAAAAAGAACATAGTACATTGCCTATCTAAAATTGGTATATATTTTTAAGTTACTGTTAGGATTGTTTATTAAATTTATTATGAGCCCATTTATATATATTTATACAAATAAAATAAAAGTAATTTCTTATAGTTAATTATATTACACATATATTAAATAAATAAAATTCATAAAATATAAGTGAATTAATTATCTATAATATATCAAATAAACAAATAGTTAAAGAAAAAATTTGTCAAAAAAAAAAAAAAAATTTTGTTTTAGTTAAGAATTTCTAAGAAAAATTAAATGTTAAATAAATAGAAAAAAAAATTTTAATTTATTAATTTTTACAGCATCATGTTTTTATCATATAAACAATATATCCAACAGAGCATTTAAATTAATTTGATAAACCATTAATATATTATATATTACAATAATATTATTCTTTTTTAATTTTTTTGTTTTTGACAAGAATTATTACAAATATTATCACATTTTGGAGTACAAATATTTTTTGATAAAGTAAAGCAAGTATTTAAACAATTATCTTGACATCTATTCATGCAAAAATTATAAATATAAATTAATAATGAAGGAGAAGTGGTTGTTATTGTTTTTGCAGTAGTAGTAGTAGTAGTAGTAGTTGTTGTTGTTGTTGTTGTTATTAATTTTAATTTTAGACCACATGCTATTTGGCAAATATTTATACATTCATTGATATTAATTTTACTTATTGTTTGACATTGATTAAAACATTGATCATTACATGTAATTATTTTAACAATTTTATAGTTAGATTTATTAATATAAATTTCTTTTTCAAGATTACATATATCTTCACAATTATTTTTACAATATAAATATGAACCAATTGTAATTGATATACATTGAGACATACAATTATTATGGCAAATATTTGTATTCAATATTAATGAAATCTCTTGTTTTGTAGTTGTTGGTGTTATAGTTGTGGTAGTTGTTGTACTTTTATAACAGTTATTATAACATTTAGGAACACAAATATCTGTAAATTCTAATAATTCTGTTTTTTTACAACTTTTTTGACATGACATTTCACATAAACATTCATGAAAACAATTATTTTTACAAAATAAATTATCATTACATTTATAAGTACATCCAGACTCACAAGTTATTTTTTGAACATGTATCAAAAATAATGTTGTTTCATCAATTGTTGGAGGAGATAATGTAGTAGTAGTAGTAGTAGTTGTTGTTGTTGTTGTTGTTGTAGTAGTAGTAATTGGTGTTGAAAATATAATTTTTGTACAGCTATTAAAACATTTACTACTACAGGATACATAACATACATTTTTATTTATAATTATACTATTACTTGAACAATTATTTTGACAGGTACTTTGGCATAAATCTCTACATTGTTTTGTTGATTTAAAAATATCTTTATTATTAATGTTACCATAAAAATTATTTGGACAATTAATTTGTTTATCATTTTTAATATTACAATCATAAGAAATATTATCTTTAAGTTTTTGAGAATAAAGGCATTGTGAAAATATCTGCCCTATTGACTGGTATAAGCATATATGCCTTTTACTCCAATGATTACTGATAATATCCTATATAAAATTTATTAATATAACAATAATATGAACAAACATTTATAACAACAGGAATTATTATAGTTATTATTAAATATAAATAAATAATTTTAAAGGTCATTTGTTAAAGTTAAATTTTAAATTTGACCACAACTTTTATTATTTATACTTTTATATACTAAATTTTTGTGAGTAAAAAAAAATACTGAATAACAAATTCAATTTCTTATGTTATAATAGTTTAATACTTATTATTGTTAGTATTAATATTAACATAACAAAAAAAAAAATATATATATATATATATATATATATAATTACTAGTTTTTAATTTTAAATTTTTTTATTTATTCATATTAAATAAAATTCATAATAAATCCAGTATGATATTTAAAATCAAATTTTATTATTTATCATTTTTTATTTCACCACAATCAGATATAATTATTTCTTTCTTAGTTCTACCTTTTTGTGCTCCAAAACCCTCTATTATTCCAAGTTCTTCTAATTTATCTAATGTATCAAATCCATCAATTAGTTTACCAAATGCTACATGAAAATTATCCATCCATCTACATTCATCAAAAGTGATAAAAAATCTTGAACTAACAGTATTTGGCCAACCATAGTTATCCATTGAAAGTATTCCTCTTTCATTATGTTTAATTTCAAATGTTTCATCATCAAAATATTTTACCCCATATATACTTCTTCCACCATCACGTTCTTTATTGTTTGTTTCAAAATCACCAGACTATATAGTAAAAAAAAAAAAACTTTATAAATTTTATTAAATAAAAACTTACACAAGCACAAAAAGTAGGTATAACTCTATAAAAGAGACATCCTTTGTAACCAAAACCTTTTTCACCTGTACATAATACTCGAAAATTTTCTACTGTTTTTGGAGCAATTTGATCAAATAATGTAAATATAAGACGACCTAATGGTTCATCATTAGCTGTTAAATCAAGATAAATTTTAGGATTCATTTTAAAATAAAAATATATTATAAATCAATTTTAAAGATTTATTATTGGTTTTATATAAATACATTGTAAATTAGTTATATTATTATTAATTTTTCTTTTTATTTATATTTAAGAAATCTTGTTCCATATAATGTTTTCCAATAATCTTTCTTGTTCTTACTTTCTCCTCACTTTCCTTATTTTTATTCCAATATAATATAAAAATTAATGTTAAAATTATACTTATTATGTTAAAAATTATTTTAGATTGTATAAAGAGATCATTTTTAAAATTTTTGTAATATATAACTTCAAACAAAATAAATATTACATCGAAAAAAGAAAAAATTAAATTCACCAGATGGCATATAGAATTTTCAAAATTCCAAATTGCCATTATTTTAATAACAATAGCAAATAAATATTCAAGCAAAATTAAATGAAGAATTAAACCTTCTATATTTTTACTTAGTGTAATATTAAGTAACTTTCTTGCAAAATTTTCTTTATCTAATAATAATTGATAAGATAATCCAATAAGTTGAAGTAATGTAAATGCTATCCATGATTTAAACCACCAAACAAAGTTTATCATTTATCTTTTACAAATAATCAAATTTTTTTTTTTTATAAATAAACAAAATATATAATGGTATAAAGAACCAATAAATGAAGCTTAAAAAATGTTTCATTTGTTATTTATTTAAATAACCTAATAAAAGAATTCGTAAAATGATAGCAATATATAATTTTTATATACAATATTATAAAAGGGAATCTACGGTATAAAAAATTTAAAGGAAAATATCAAAATACTAAACGTAGTATGTTGGACTGACCAATAAGTCATTTAAAACAAGAAGTTGATTTTCACTAAAACATTGTTTATGTTCTACCCAATTATCCCAATGCGTTCTTTTAAATTCAGAAAATGTTTTTTTAACAGTTCTACTGATATGTTGTTCATCTCCTACCATACGTGCAAGATGCATCAATATATCTGGCATAATTTTAGGTACATTATAAGGGTATGCTAAAACAACTGAAGATAATGCTAAAACTCCAGCATGTCGTTGTTGAGAACTAGTTGATGAAGCCCAACTATAAAATGTTTTTAATAGTCTATCTGTTACTTCAAGATATCCACACATTACAAATCCTGTAAGTGATTCAGCAGCTGTATTACAAATTTCTATTCGATCTGATAAAAGAAGTGGCAATATTATTTCATAAACTTGTTCTGTATGTCTAGCATAAACAAAAATATTTGAAAAAATATTTACTTGAAGAACTTTAAATAATGATACCTTAGCTTTCCATAGAAAACAACTTTCTATTGACTTTTTAATAACACTTAAAAAATGAAGACAAGTTTCTTCATTTACATATCCTCTAGCAATATTCATAAGTAATGCAGTATGACAACTTTCAGCTAAATCTTCATCACAATCATTCTCATAATGAGCCAAAATTGGAATTGTATTAATAATTTCTATAGATAATCCTAATTCATTATTATGTGCTGTTGTTGCAACAAAATCAACTAAAACTTTAAAATATTGTAAAGCTCTTTTTTCTTCTGGACTTATTTGAAGATTTCCATAACTTTCATTTCTAGATGGACAATTACTTGATGATGGAGAAATTGCTAATTTATTTAAAGGTTGTAAACCATGAATATTTACATAAACATTTTTTTCTAATTGACTATAACATTCTTTTGAAAGCATTTTTAAAATTTCTTTATGATTAAGAGCTTCAAATTGTTTATCAACTTCTGGATCCTTTGGCATACTTTCAAGTGAATAACTAGCTGTTGTTGAAAAAACATCTGTTATTCTATCTCTAACACTTTGATAACTATTTTCTAGATAAGCAAAACAAATTTTTGATAATTTATTCCATTGTGATGGAGCTTTCCATGAACAAGAATAAATTGCATAATATGTTGCAGCAATTTTTGCATTATTATGAAAATTTGTTTCTGATGGAATTGATGCTGCTTTAATTGTTAAATCAATAATACATTTAATAAATCTTGGATCACCTTTATTACACATAATTGAAATTGCTGTAAACCAATGAATTTGATTTTCACTATTCATATTAATAATAGTTTTATATAATAATGGTTCCATCCATTTCCAAACATGTTCTACTTTTTCAAATGTCCATAAACTCCATGTATCAATTGGACCAATAAAAAATTCAGCAGCTAATCTTTGATGTCCACTTTCTTTATTTTCTAATAATTCTTCAATAGCTACTTTCCATGCATCAAAAAATAGAATATTATATTTAGCAAATAATGTAATAAAAAGAGTATAAACAGATTCTCTTATTCGATCACCTTTTTTTTCTTCATGAACATAAATTTCAATAAATTTTTTAATATAATTTGGATCACGTAATGTTGTAATAACAGATTGATCAATTTCAGAAAAATCTTTAAATTTCATATTATGATATAATTGTTCAAGTGGTGGAGCAAAGGCACAATTATTTTTAGGCCAACCATAATATCCAATGTTAAGATATTTAAAACATCTAGAATTATTCCATTTCTCAGTTGTATACATATTTATATTATCAGCAACTAACAAAAATTCATTATCTTTTCTATATCCCATTGTTAATTTTTTTCCATTTTCAGTTTCAATGATATATTCTTTATCTTTTGTCTTTGGCCATGTAATAAATAACCATGATTGAATTGAATTTAAAGCTTCTTCACGTGAATAAGCTTCATCACTTATAATTTGTTTAAATAATAAATGTACAGCTTTTTCTGGTACCTTCATATCTTTTCTTAATAAAAGACTCATTGTTGAAAATGAAACTTCACGATGTCTCCAATGTAAAGTAGAATCTGTTACAAAATTACATAAAGAATCCCATAATTGATAATAAAGTTTTTCTTTTTTACAATTATTTTCTTCTTCTCGAATTTTAGCCATTGATATTTCATCATCTGTAGGTTTTGGATGTTTAGGATAATGTATACAACCATCATATTTAACATATAAATTTTCTGCATATTTTACTATACTATCAGGTACCGTATAACGAATATTAAATGTTTCAAAATTATCTGTCAAAAAACTTTGAATATCATCAAGAACACTTGTAATACTTTCTCTTGTTGTACTTTGACACATAATTAATTTTGGAATCATTTTATTTAACATATCCCAATTCTGGCGCATTAAAATACTAAATCTTTTACCAGTTAAAATATTATGTAATGCACCCTTTAATTGTTCATGTTTTGCTTTTACATCTACATATTTTAATACATCATCAATTAAAAATTTAGCTGATTCATTGTAAATTGTCAAAGCATTTGATATAATAGTTTGTGCTTCACATCTTGTATTTGTATAGGTACTAAGTGTCATTCTCCAAGCAGCACGAATTGCTTTCCAATGATGTTTAGTAAATGATTCACATGATCTTAATTGAACACGTTTTAAATGTAAAAGAAACATATAATCATGATGAATTGTTTCTAAATCCATCTTTCTTCCTCTTATAGGATCATTAAGCATTTTTCTTGATATTTCATAACTTTGTTCATAATTGTCAGTTAAATTTTTAAACATTCCACGTGAAAATATTATAAAATTAAGTATACTTGCTATTTTTGTTATAGCTCTTGTATTATCTTCATGATGATCTAATATGTAATCAATTAAATTAACAATAATATCAAGAAGATAAAGTCTAACAGATCCACCATCAGGAAGTGTAATATTTTTCATACTTTTTGGAGAACAAACATGATCAGGTAAAGATGGATTTATATAACTTTTATCAATTGTAATTCTTTTACCTGTAATATATGGTAATCTAAAAGCAGTTCCTTCCAAAAATGCGGATATAAATGTTAAATTTTTTACCATTTCACGATCTTTCAATTCTTTAGGATTTTTTAATGTCTCAACTAATGGTACACAATAATGATTAAATAAATGCTCAGCAAATGTAATTTCTTCATTTGATGGAACATAAAATTTAGTAGAAACTTTATCTTTATTTAATGGTTTAGCCCAATTTCTTATTGGTAATTCTTCATCAAGAGGTTTTTCTCTTGAAAAATAACTAATAGATGAATTATCAAGATTTATAAGACATAATCTTGATACCACTCCAGTTATAAATTCACCAATTCTTGGATGCATTAATGGACTTTTAAATTGTAAAATTATTTCAATTAATTCTTCAATTTCTTTTGAATGTTTTAAAACCATCTTACCTTGGGCAGAATTAATACAACTAATAAGTTGTGAAAAATACCAAGTAAAAGTAGCATCTGGTTCATCTTCTGATAAAATTTCTTTTGTTAAATGAATAGTTGTCATTTTATAAAGATGTTTAAAAAACATAGGAAAAGCAAAATCACAATTATATCGTACACATACAGTAATAAGATCTTTCAAAATTAATGCTGCAGCTTTGTTATTAAACATACAAGATTGAATAAAATCAAATAATTTTCTTATTATCATTTCATTAAAATCTTTACTACAATTTCCTAATAATGCTTGAAAAATACAACTTAAACCTTTTCTTGTTAATTGTTCTTCAATATTAAGTTTATGTGCCCTTCGAGTCATTACTTCACCTTGTCCTCCACCTTCACCAGTTAATGTTTGATTACCCATTGATTCAACAAGTGAAGTTAATTTATCAAAAAGATTACATATCATAGTTTCAAAATTAGCTGATGCCTGACAAAGCAATTTTTCATCTTCTGTTAAATTCTTATGATGATATATTGCTTCTGAACAATCAATAATAGGTATTAAAGTAAAAAAATTACATAATGCATTAAAAGCATGTGCAGTTTTTTGCATATCATTCATATCAATTACATTAATTAAAGCATTCATCAATTCTATTGCAAATAATCTAAAGGATGTTTCTTTAGGTTGATCATAAGGAATTGCAGTGATTTTAAGTCTTACTTTTTTTGAATCTGGTTCATAAGTATCTCTTACAAGTGGTATAATAATTGCATGTAGTAAACTAAGTGATTGCGTTAACCTATGTGGTTCTGTTATAGTTTCTAATCCCTGATAAACCATGTCAATAACTGTTGGAATCATTATACCAGGACATATAAATGTCAATGACTTAATCGTTGGAACAACAAGTGTACTTTTTGATTTAGAATATGCAGCAAATTTACATGGTTTGATAAAAATATTAACAAATCCTTCTAGAACTTCATCAGTCATTTTTTTATCATCAGGAAATGGTTGAAAAGAAGATTTAACTCCAACTTTTTCACGATATAATCTACTACACATTGAACTTGAAAATTTCTCAAGAACGGTCATAAGATGTTCAGTATGGGAACCACAATTTGAGGGATGAAAATATGACTCAATTGTGCGAAAAAATTTTATTATATGTTGTAATGAAATTTTATTTGTTCCATCTAATGAAAATATAATTATTTGTGCAATTGCTTCAATCATTGATGTTGATGCATCTCCCAAAGAAATATTTTCACTTGTAACACCAAGTGATAAAGCTGTCATTAATCTTGTAAAAAGATATTCCTCCTTAGATCTCCAATCAATTACAAAAGGACTTTCTCTTGTAAGACGAGCAAATAATTGAAGCAATTTAATAGGAAAATCGCTTCTTGTTTCAAGTTGTTTTGCTAAATTCCAAATTTCATCAAACCATTCAGTTGTTCTTGCTATTTTATGATCTTCAGCATCAAAATTAAATGGAGCAAAATATACCAAAGTGTTTGTTGCAAAAGTAACCGTATTCTCAAAAATACACATATGTTGTTTTAATTCTTCAGTTATTTCATATAAGGCAGTTGGTGGAAAAAATTGCCTTATTGATCGAGCACAATATTCCAATGATTGTTTTAAACCTTTTGGATATATTATTTTTCCATAATCTTCTTCATGTTTATTAACAACAGTATCATAAACTTTGTATAATACACGCCAGTCAAGTGTTACATCTTTATAATTTAGTAATTCTCTTCGTTTTCCAAGAACTGCTAAAATAATTGCAGCATTTTTAATTAACCTATATTCCAAATTTTCACATTCTAGTATACTATAAGCAAGTTTAACTAGATAAATATGATCTTGTTTAGTAAACCGATATCCATACTGATTAAAATATGTCTCAAGTTCTTTCAACCATACAGTAAAACTTGGTTTAATTTCACGCAAAAGTATTGAATTAGCTAAACCTTCCTTTATTCTACAAAAATGATCATCAGCCTCCTCAATTATATCTTCATAGTAAGGTAAATGCTTTAATTGCCATCGATCTTTTTGAAATCTTCTACCATAAGTAAGATTCCCTTTATCATCAACAACTCCAGTATCATCTGCTTCATCTAATTTAATACAAAAAAAAATAAAAAAACTTTTAAATAAAAAAAATACCAGTTTCAAGATCATGCATGACAACATCTTCAACACAATCTTCACCTTCATCTAAGCCATCTTCACCTTCTGAATTTGTAAGATATTCATCCGAATCAGACATATCATCATCACTCTTAAAATAATATTAAAAAAAATAATTACAAAAAAAAAATTTAATCAACCTACCATTTCATCAAAATTTTGGGATATCTAAAATATTGTGAAACTAAATTTTGTAATATTATATAAAATAACTTAAAACTCTGCGCCAAAAAGATGACAATGCTTATAAAACATTCGCGACAAAAGGTAGGTCATTTGGAAGATGTCACTCTTTTTAATATTTTTTCTTTTATCACACAAAATAAAAGAAGGACACAACCCATTCATTCACCACCGCCTACTTTTGCTTTCTACTTTTTTTCTATATGAAGATGACGATGTTGTTTAGAATTATGTAAAATCTTATATAATATAATTTATATGAAAAAAAAGAAAGCAAAATATAAAATTATTTACAATATAATAATACATTGAAAAAAATTGATATCTCATAAATGATTGAAAAGCATATTAATTTTTAAAAAAAAATTTTATATACATATATATTACTCAAAAATTACATAAATAATAATTTCAACAAAAAACATTTAAAAATTGGTATATTTGATATATTAAACTTTATTTTTTGTAGAAAAATAAAAGTAAGAGATATAGTTAAATTTTTTTAATATGTTTATATAAAGTATTTAATATAGGTGTCATATTAAAATTTAATTATTTAATAATTTTAATATATAATTGTAGTGAATGAATGTTTTAATTTTAAGAAATATTTTAAATTGTTTTATCCAAATATATATAATTTTAACAAACTGCATATATTTTATGATATAAACTATTTGAAATACTTTCAAAATAGAGTTAAAACAATAAAAATGTTAAAAAATATATAGGTAAATAAAAAGTTATCATTGAAAATTAGTGTATAGATTAATATTTTCTTTAGAAAATGTGACTTAGTTGTTAGAGTTATTAATAATAAAATTAAAGATTATTTAATTTACACATTGATCATATGTTACAAATATCTTCATAATTAAATTTAATGAAAATAATTTTTTTTTATCACATAATACTACAAAAATGAAAAATTTAGAGAAAACATATTAAAAAAATATTTTTATTCCTTTTTTTTTAAATCAATTAAAAATTTTGATATTTAAAACATATTTTTTCTTACTTTTAGATTTTGCAAAATTTTTTGAACCTATAATATATTATACAAAATAAAGTCTTGAATAAATAAAATTAATTAATAAATTTTCAATTATTCATTTATCTCATTGTGAATTGCATTCTATGATTGTATTGTATCATTCAAAATAATATTTACAAAAAAGCCATATTTTATTTTACTATTACTATTTTGTTTATAAAAGATTCAAATGATGTTGAATTGATAATTTATTAATAACATTGATAGGAATATAAATTTTGGAAAAAAAGACATGGTATTTTTTGAAAAAAGTTTGTCTATGATCAAACTATGGATTTATTAGGTCCATAAAAAAGTAATTGTGGAATGAAAACAATCACAATATTATATTGGTCTACCATTAACATTTTACAATTATTTTAAAAAAAAAGAAATTGTCAATAAAATATAGTAAATTAATATTATAATATACAATTAAATTTTAAAATAATAATAAAAAATTTTTTATTTTATTTATAAAATGTAAAGTGATAAATTTATATTTCAATATATTGAAAAAATTGTATAACCCTAATTTTTTTTCTTTAATTATGAAACATGTATATAAAAATTTTTATTAGGAAAAATACAAATCTTATTTTGAAATTGTTTAATTGTTTTAGTATTAATAAAAAAAATAAATAAAAAATGTATGATTAAACTTCTTTGATTTTTAAAACTCCGTTTCAATGTAATTATTCAATTATAGTAAAAAAAAACTGATAGTTAATTTATATTAATAATATTATTAAGAAATTCATTTGAAGAATTTGGTGTTGAATTGATATCAGACCAATTTTGGTCAGAACTACTACCTTCATGATGACATTCATTATTTACCTCATCAAATGTATTATCATTTATAGTTTCAGCATACTTTTCATTGTACTCTGTACTTATAATTTTAAGAATATCAAAAAAGCTTGAATAATAATTTACAAATAAATCTAATTTTGTAAAATCACCAATCATACAGTCACATCTTAATGAACAAATTCGCCATCCTTTTTCTGTTAACTCAATACAAAATGGTTGATCTTCTAATGTTGTAACATTTATAAATATAATATCTGATGTCCTTGGTAACATTTCTGATACACTAATATCTTTTACTACTGAAGCAACTTTTCCCATTGTTTTAATAGCTTGAATTTCAAGTTGCGATTCTGTTCTCGAATAAATATCTGATGTAAAACTACGAGCCATCTCAGCAAATTTTGAAAATGATAACCCGAATGAACTAAAAAATTAAATTTAATTTTTTAAAGTTGTTATTAGTAAAAAAGTAAAAAATATATATTTTTTTATAAAAAAAATTATATACTTAGATATATATATATATTACATTTAAAATGGTAATATTTTTAATTAACATTTTTAATATCTATTTAGTATAGTTTTTAATCATAATGATGCCAATAAATACACATTTTTATTTGTTTAAAAATCAAAAATATAATTTTTAAATATTTCTCTCTACCAACTATATTTTAATATATATTAAATAAAAAAAAAAGTATATAATAATATATAGTTAACTTATCTGTTATTCACATAAAATAAAATTTTAGTAGCTAAAAATTTTACATGCTTTATTCACATGTTTTTCACGTAATAAAATAAAAAATTAATTAATTTAATAAAGTTAATTTTTATAATACATAGTTTTACTGTAATATTACTTTTATTGATAAAATTTTTTTATATATTAAAGTGTTATCAAAGTTACTATACTTACTTATATAAAAATAATTTTAAAATAAAAATTAAATAAATTAATATATGACATGCCGCGGCATACTTTTACAACAAAAAAAATGACGTATACTTTTAAAATTTAAAAAGAATATATTATGCTTAAATTTTAATTTAGCTAATGTATTATTTGTTAATAAATGATAAATTTAACCAAACTAAAAAAGAGAAATAAACTTACCCAATATAGTGTGACTGGACACTACCACGTCTTAGTGAATTATGTATTGGTTGTGGATCTGTTGCCATAATATATATAGATAAAGTAAAAGCTTATATTATTATTTCTTTTTTGGACAATATGTATATGTATATATATATATATATTCTTGTTAAAAATAAAGTAAAATAGTAAAAATTAAAAGATATTTCTATGAAAGTTTTCTAAAAAATAATTTAGTTATTTATAAGTACATATTTACATTATTTTAAAAATAATTTTCTTTACAACAAAATTTTAAAGAAACAAATATTAATAATGAACATATTTAGTAGTTTTAAATATTTTATATAATTTAATTATAATTAAAAAGGTGTGGTTAATGATCAAAACAACATATTAATCTATTTTTAGTTATTCTTTATATATATATATATATAAATACAATAAATGATTAATAAACTTTCATGTAAAGTTATAAAAAAAATTTAATTTATATAATATAATATCTTTTTTATTTCTCATATAATTAACAATCGTAAGACGCATTCTCAATGTGATTTAAACGTGATTATCATCGTTATTTTATCAAATATATGCTTATATATTGAAAGACTAATTTTATATAATTAAAAGAATGTTATATAATAAAGAATTTTAATGATAAGTCAAAGTGTAAACTATGTATAAAAAAAAAATAATAACCAACATTTTATTAAAGTAAAATAATCTATAATATATATAAATGACGTCAATAAACATTAAAAATCTAAAAAATTTCTTTAAAACCTATAATTAAAAAAGAAAAATTTTTTTGTTTTAATATAAAAAATAATATTTACATAATTTTATAGTATATATATATAAAGTACATTTTTAAAAAACAGCATTTAATATCTATAAATATCGGCTAGACATTGACACTTTAAAAAAAAAAATAAGCTATATGAAAAATAATATAGTATTCACATATTATATATTGTTTCTCATCTTAAAATAATGACTATTTAATTTTAATGTCTATTAAAAATAATTATATATAGTCTAAATATAATTTTGATTTATCATTTATATGATAAATATAGAAAAATCACTTTTAATGAGGGTGGTATACTTATCAAAGAGATATAAATATCATATTATTAAAATTATATTGGAATATACTTAAAAATGTGAGCAATGTTAAAGAAAAGTTATTACCTTATTGATAAGATAATGATTCTTTAAACTTTTGATATTTGAATTTTAATCATTTCATAGAATTAAAAATATGGTTTAATTATATTTTAAATTGATAAACAACTAGAAATTTGATTAAATATAATTTATTTAAGAAATATAAAAAAAAATAAAATAAGATAATGCACGTGAATTATCTGTAATATTGTACAATTTTATATCATTTGAGAAGAAGAAATATATATATTAAAAAATTTATCGGTAAGAGGTTAACTAGTAAAATTACTTTTTATCTTAACACTCTTTTTACTGATCAACAATTTATATTAAAAAAGTTAAAAAAAATTTTTCTTTAATAAAATTAAAATTAATTAAAATATTTCAAAATATATTATATTTTAAAAAATTATATATTTTATAATGTGTAGTAAAGATAAATTTTTTTTACTACATAATAGTTGATATTTTTTTGCACTTGATAATAATAAATATACATGTTATCTTCAGACAAATTTTATACTCATCAATATATTTTTTTATCATTAAAATTAATTTTTTTTATTATTGAACAAGTTATTTAAACAACATCTTTTACATAATAATTTTTTTTAATTTTTATATACATTTTTGGAAATATTGATATATGTTATATCTTAAATATTTTTTCTTATCTTAAATTTTTATATTAAAAAAGTTTTTAGTTTCAAATTGTACATTTTTTTATCAAAAATAATTTTATTTTTATTTTAAAAAATAATTTATGAAATATTAATACTAAAATAAATATTTATTATACAAAATTTAATCAAATAAAAATTTTTTATATCTATCTGTAAATTGATATCAAAAAAATATTTCATGCCAATGATAAATTTCTTTATTAATAATATAACCAATATATAATTGAATATTTTTAAAATGCAACAAAAAATATTATAATTATAAAAAATATAATTAACGTGGTAGTTGAAATTTTAAAACAAGTTTATTTATTATTTAATTGAATTAATTAAAAAATATATTTTATTTGCATATTATATTAAAAAGAATATTCTCAAATTTTTATTTAAAAGTTAGCACATTATCTTGTAAAATTATTATGATATATTTTAACTGAAAAAATGTATTTACAAAAAAAATAAAAAGACACATTTTAAAATTTTTTCGATATAAAATAATAATTAGTTTATATTAAAATTTTTTTATCGTTTAATTATAATAATATTGTTATAAAGTTATGAAATATAATTGAAAGTTTGGTTTAATTATAATTAATACAACACAAACAAATAATAAAAATTTTCAGTATTTAAATAATTTTATAATTATTGGATAAATTTATTTCTTATTAAAAAAATTTTTAATTATAAAAAAAAATATTTTTATATTAAAAAATTGTCTATAAAATGTATAAAAATGTTATTAAACTTATATTTTATTTAATTTAGAAAAAATTGTTAATTAAATTCAAATACAATTTTTTTTATAATCTTCTTATTAAATTTATAATTATATAAAAAGTTTACTAATAAGCCAAAATTATACTTATATATTAAGCATTTATTTTCTAATAATTTGTTATTATAACAATAAATTGTATCCAATTATTTTTTTAATTTTTAATGCATTATTTTTTTCTATTTATTTTTATTGAATAATATAATATATTAAATTTTTTTCTTATTTGTCTCATAATTTTTTTTGATCTATAGTTAATACTAATTATTTATTAATCCAATTGATATTGTTTTATTATTGATGTTATAAAAATTAACTTAAATAAATATCATTTTATATTTTATATAAAAATTTTATTTCTAAATCATATATTTATATTTTATTTCAATAATTTTTTTTATTAAATTTAATAACAACAAAGTGGTTGATAAAATTATTTATTCATTTTTTAAACATTATTTTTTCAATTAAAATTTTTTTTCCATAAAAGTTGTAATTAAATTTAAAATGCTGCCATATTAAGGAATAAGATTTTAAAATTTTTTTAGTTATATTTTATGAATCATATTTTTATCAAATAAAATAATTTGTTTTCTTAATATTTTATTTAAAAAAAAATATATAGATAGATATAATATTTATGTTTTTGAAATTTTTAAGGAAATAAGCAAAACTTTTTGCACTTTTTTAGAACATTATTTTAAGTACTAGTGTCATTTTTATTCACAATCGGATTTTGATATGTAAATATTCTTTAAGCAAATTACTTATGTAATTTTTTATATTTTTAAAAATAATTACAATTTTTTTATTTTTTAATCTGATAAAAAAAAATCATTTTTTTCCCTGTACAAATGACCAAGTATATATATATTATATATATACAATAATTAAACATTATTAAAATAAATAAAAAAAAAAACAAAAGAAAAATATTTAATTTTGTTTCAAAATTGTTGTCCCATCAAGTGATTTAACAATTTCAATACTTTCTGTTGTTCCTTGATTATATTTTCCCAATCCAGTTCCAGGAACATGACCTTTACTTTGAATATAACGAAGAGCAACATCAACACCACCCATTTTTGATTTTGATGATTTAACTGGAACTTCTGGTTCTTCATTTATCTCTTCATTTCTTATTACTTCAGAGACATTTTTAATTGTAACAGTTGTTTTTGCTTCAGGTACAGATTTTTGTGCTTTTTCAAGTTCAGCTAATTTTTCTTGTGCTTTCATTTTAACAACATCTTCATATCTGTTCCAATTATATGGATCATATTCATTGATAATTTTTTTACCCATAAAATATGTTATTCTTTCCTCAGGTACACCAATTGCATCTGAAATATTATTACTTTTGATAAACTTTTGAACTTTTGCACGAATTTCTTTGTTTTTTTCAATAAAATCTCCATTAGGTGTTTCAGTTTTAAATATTTGAGATGTACTTTTTTTTATAGATATATGACTTTTTTTTGGTGGTGCAACCTATAAAAACATAACTTTTTTTTTTTTTAATTTATCTTACCCTTTTTATAGCCATACTTATTTGTTGAGGAATAAACATTGCTGGTTTAGGTGTTGTTGTTTCTTTATTATCTTCTTTATTAATTAGTTGTATATTTGATTTTTTACCATCTTCCATATCACTATCATCATCATATAATTTATTCATTTTTGTAACATTTGAAATTTCTTTTTTAGAATCATCCTCAGTATCACTATCATCATATAATTTACTCATTTTTTACAATAAATATTGTAGTAAAATAATTTTTTTTAATAAATATAAAAAAATTGTTTTTTTTTAGTTTTTGGTAAAACGTTTATTCATCTAAAATTATTTCATCCCTAACTTTTTGTTATCTATATATATAATATACTTTTTTTTTTTTAGAATGCTTTAATATTTTTGATAAATTAAAAGAAAAAAAAATAAAAAAAATTTAAGTTAAATGATATAGACCCCGGTAATTTAAACAGTTGGAGTTCAAAATATGCCTGGGACATATTTTTTTTATTTATAATAAAATTAATTTAAAAAATTTTATTAATTTAAAAAAAAAAAAATATATAAATATAAATAGAGAGACACAAAATTATATTTTTTTAATAAATAAAAAATTAATCTGTTTTTTGGAAACTCTTTTGAATATTATATTTACACAAATTATCTTTTATATTATTTTTTTTTTCTATAAATAAATTTACTGTAAATGTATAAAGATTATTTTAATAATATTAAACTTGTCTTAATAATATTCTTCAAATTCCATGGTAACAATATTTGAAGACATTACACTTTTACATTAAATATGATGGAGTTGGGTTTCAAAATTATAACTTGCCAATTTACATAAATATGAATATTCATTTATATAAAAAGTTAAAAAATTTTTTAAAGAAAATATTATACATGTTTTAAATATAAATATAGAAAATGTATTCTCTGTATATATTTCATTTAATAAAAATAAAAAGTAGAAAATTTAGTGAAGTATCTATAAAAGAAATAGTTATATAAAATTTAATTATTTTCCTTGTTTCAAAAAGATATATCTCTTATTAATTGTAAGAAAGAGATATATTTTAAGTTACATAATAAACAATATTATAAAAAAAAGTTTTATATTAGTTATAATATTTGATGCTTCATTATTCAATTCTTATCCTCTTAATCTGAGATTATTTATTTTACTTTACTATATTTCTATGAGAAATTGGTATAATATTTTAATATTTTTTAATTATTAGTTAATTTTATTATTCATATAATTTAACTTTTTAATACAACATACTATTTTAAAAGTATAGTTTTGAATATTTAAAAATATGTTGAATATTTAAAAGAACTAAAGTTAAGTTGTTATACTCTTATAATATTTATTGTGAGTATTGTAGCATAAAAGATTGATAATGTTTTTTTGCTTATATAACCATGTGATATGCCATTTTATTTATAGTTGTTGAGCATAAAGAAATATTTTTTTTTATTCATATCTAAACTTGAGATCTTGATATTAATATTTGAGTTAAAACTTTCATGTATGTTTATATGTAAAAAAATAATTATACAACAAAACATATTATTTTTTTTTATTTCCTAAAATGGTTTTTTTTAAGTATTACAATTTTTTTTTAAAAATATTTTGCTTCCACAATTAACATATTTTTGCACTTTACAGTATATTCTTACCTATTATGCTACTTCACTTTTTCTAATATTATTCTTCATTTATTTGGAGGATTAAAAATAAATTCCATATACTTTAAATATATTTAAAATTAAAAAAAAAAAAGAGGATATATTTAACAATACTTTTTAAAATGTTTCTTTAATGTTAAATTTAATTTTATAAAGAAAATATAGTACTTATTTATTTTTAATTTATTAAATAAGTATTAAAATATTTTACATGATTATGTATATATATTTAAGTATTAAAATATCATTAATATATTATTCTATAATTTTCTAATCTTCCTCATATCATAGAGAGTTGAAAAGTTTAACACTCAGGTGTTAATGGAAAAGGAGGGGAGTTTATATATTTGTTGTGCTGATTCCATTTCCTTAGTCATACATAGGATAAATTTTTGATAATGAAAGACATTTAAATTCACATATATTTTATATACTATTATTTATAAAACATGACAACTCTTTTTAAATATCATTATCATTATTATTAATATTAAATTATTTTTTCTTTACTATCATATCCATTGTTTTAATTTTCACAAATCTCAAATACAAGATGTCTTTTTAAAATTATAATTTAATATTTTGCCATATAAGTATAATTGTGACATGCCTCTTTATAATCATAAACATATTTCAAGAATGTCATTTTATTTTACAGTAAATTTTTATTAAATATCCTGTATCTTTTTCTATATTAAATATTAAAATATTCATATTTTTTCACTTTTAAAAATATATATTAAATAATATATTACACTTATTATTACCTTGATAAATTATTTATTATCAAATAACAGTACATATTATTATTTAATAAAAAAAAATATATTATCATACTTAACTAATCATTTTATTAAAAAAAAATATTATTTTATTGTGATAGTTAAAATTATCATCTAGTTATAAAGATACATATCAATGAATATGATTATCCTATACATAACAAAAAAATCATTAAAATCCTTAGAGATTTTTCTTCTCTTTATATTCTATAAAAATTAAATATCAAATTATTTTTTCTTCAATAAACAAAATTTTATACAAAAAAATTAGTAAATGTTAGAGTTAAACATTATCATATATTAGTGACATATATATATATATATATATATTTATAAATAATATATATATATGTTTAATACAACAACACCGTTATTTTCCTCTTATCATTTCCTTCTAACTTTTTAACACATGTTTGTACCCCATTAAACTTATCATTTATAACACAAGATATAAATTAACAGCCTTAGCAATGGTGCACAGTCATTTTTGACTATATTTCTTTCAATTATTGTTAGGATGGCATTTTCTTATTATTTCAATAGATAACATCAAAATTACATGTACGTATTACTTTTGAAATTGTACTTTTATTGAAATTTTTATTCAACTTATTATTATTCTTCTAGACAAATCTTTTTTCATTAACATTATTTTATTATACTTACATCGTTATTATATTTTTAAAGTACTTCTCTTCAACTATCTACCATATTTATTTCAACTTAAATTTGTCTTTTTTTATTTACTAATTACTGGAAAAAATGGGAAAACCTAATTCAAAATTAAAATCTGAACAAGTTAAAAATTTAGCTAAACAGACTTACTGTAAGTTTTGATTTATAATGTTAAAACAAAATTTTAAAGTTACTGAAAAAGAAATAAAACAATGGTACAAAGGATTTGTTAGAGATTGCCCTAATGGTATGCTTACAGAAGCAGGATTTCAAAAAATTTATAAGCAATTTTTTCCACAAGGAGATCCATCAGATTTTGCATCATTTGTTTTTAAAGTTTTTGATGAAAACAAAGATGGAGCGATAGAATTTCATGAATTTATTAGAGCACTTTCCATAACTTCGCGTGGTAATTTGGATGAAAAACTTCAATGGGCTTTTAGATTATATGATTTGGATAATGATGGATTTATAGCAAGGCATGAAATGTTATCAATTGTAAGTTCAATATATAAGATGGTTGGTGATACAGTTGAATTACCTGAAGAAGAAAATACACCCGAAAAAAGAGTTGACAGAATCTTTAAAATGATGGATAAAAATGGTGATGCACAATTGACATTGGATGAATTTAAAGAAGGTGCTAAAGCTGATCCTAGTATTGTACATGCATTATCTCTTTATGAAGGTCTCACTCATTAAAAAAAATATTATCAATTTCTTTTTATAATCCTTTATAACAAATATTTTAAATTAAAAAAAAAATTACATAAAATCATCTGAATCATAGCCATCTTTATTAGTATTCATTTTATCATCAACAAAAACTTTCTCATAACTTCGAAGTTCTTTTTCTTTTTCTTTTTTTTTTTTTTCTTCCTCTTCACGTAATTTTTTTTCTTTTTCAATTTTTCTCCTTGCTTGTCTTTCTTTTGCATCTCTTTCTTCTCGTTGGCTTTTGAAATCAACATTGTCATCAACTACTTCTGTTTTAGCTAATCTATTTACAATATCATTTCTTTTTTCAGCTTTACATTTCCTTACTTGTTTATCACTATAAAATCCAACCTGTCCTGTTACCATATCACCAGTCTTTTTTAAATTAGACCATGGTGTATAAACAACATCAACAGAAGATAATTTACATCCTTGAATTGAGTTGGCTTTTACCAATGCAGCACAATCCTCAATTAATTCTTGTGGCATATCATCAATTGTTTGGCCTTCTTTTAATCTTACATAAACATGAGCTGAAGATAATTTATCAACATGAAACCAAACATCTTCAGGCCAACCCCATCTATAATAAGATAAATGGAAAAATAATTATTATGACATAATAAATTCTTACCTAATTAAAAGTTCATTTTCTTCTTTATCCCGTCCAACATATAATAAAGATGGTGGATTTGTTGCTGTTGATGTAAAATAACGAACCATATTTTAAATTTAAAGTTTTTCTTTAAAAATAATAATAATAAAAAAAACCAACTTTTACACACAATATTAATTACATGTCCCCAGACCGCGCCTTCACTTACTCTTATTTTAATAAAACTTTTAAAAAAATAAAGGCGAGGCATATAAATAAAAGATACCAATAATAATATAATATGTTTAATTATTTATTTTTTTAATAAAATAAATTATTATGGATTATACCAATCCAAAAATAAAAGAGATAATGTTAAAACAATAATACAGAACATATAAATTACACGTTTTGTAGCTGTATTTTCTAAAGCATTTTTAATAAAATTATTTGCTACCTTTAAATTCACTTCTGTAGACTCAACTTTTTCATGAATTACTTCTATATTTTTTTCTTGTTCTAAAGCTTTTTCTAAAAATTTATGTTGAAGTTTTTCAATTTCGGCAAATTGTCTTGATAATACTTCTATCTCTTCATTTTTATTAGTCAATTTTTGATAAAATTTTTCTTGTTCTTTTAAATGCTGTTGTATAACTTCTGAATTCTCTCCGTCTTCTATTTTTTCATTCTCATTCTCATTCAAATAATAGTAATTTTTTATTGTTTTATTATCTTTTTCTGTCTTTCGAAAACGTATCTCATTATTTGAAATTATTGATATATTATTACTTTGAAAATATTTTTCATTAATATCTTTAAAAGCTTTTCTATATCCATCTTGATCCATTTTTACAAAATTTGAATAACATCCTAAAAATTTAGCTCTTTTAGCTTTTTCATTATATTTTTCTCTCATTTCCATTATTTCTCCTCTGACAGTATTAAGATAAGAATCCATTGAAACAAAAATATTTTCTATCATTTCTTTTTCATTAATTTTTAAAAAACTATCAGCATTGATTTGTTTACCAAAATTTTCAATTAATTTTTGACAATCTTCAAGTCCACCATCACTATCCATATCAAGTTTTTTCCTTTGTTTTTCATTAAATGACATTTTTACAACATCTTTAACAGAAACAGGAAAATAAAAGCCACTTGAGGATATATAACTATACCGATTATTAAGTGTGAGAGTTTTTAATAAAGTAATATGTTTTAATATTTCTTTTGCCTCATTTATATATAGTGCCAATTTACTACTTTTACAATAATTCTTTTTTTTTTTTTTTTCTTTTTCTGAATCATCTTTATCCTTTGCACATATCATTTTCATACGAGCTTTAAATAAATGTGTATTATCAGTGACTGGGATTATAACAAGATTGTAAGTCATTTTTTTCCACTGAAAATAAAAAATAACAGTAACAAAATATATAAATTATACTAGATAATAAAAATAAATTTTAAAAAAAATTAAAAAAACAATACACTGTGATAAAAACACTTTAAGAAATGATAATAATAATAATTTATATAATAAAAGAAAAAAAAAGAATAGATGATTAGTTTATTTTTTTTTTTTTTGAATTTATAATGAAGAAAATTGATTTTCAAAAATTGGAACAGACATAACGTGGTAATGTACAAAGACAAGCTAACTTTAAATTCAAAATAGAATAAATACAATGTAAAATGAGTCTTTCCATTATAAAAAATTACTTATATTGTGTCTTCAAAATATGTTAATTTTGAAAAAAATTTATAAATGTTGTACTTCACGATCTCTTCAAGTTAAAACAAATTTCTTCATTTATTACTTCCACCAGCCCAAAGAACAATAACTATGATAAGAAGAAGAACTATAGCACACATGATAATTATCATTTTAATATTCTTCCACCAATATTTACGTTTCAATGTAGCAGCAGACTTTTCAAATTGAGATGCACCCTCCTGAAGTGCATCAGCACGGTCATCTAATTGTGAAAGTTTCTGGTCGCGTTCAAGAACTTTCTCAACATTAACCTAACAATACATTATTAATATAAATAAATAATATTAAGAAAAGTTACCTTCATAATGCCAACAACTTCATCAACTTGAGCCTGAGTTTGTTGAAGTCTTTTATTTGAAGGTCTTCCGGCAGTTGTTGGGGCTCCTCCATTTCCAGTTTCAAGATTATTCTCCATTGTTAATATTTTTAAAAATTAACTATAAGAAAAAGAAAATTTAACAATAAAAAAAAGGAAAATATATTTTACAAACGAAATAGTAACACTTTTTTAAATTATATTTTGTTATAATAACAAAAAAAAAAAAAAACACCACATTGAAAATAAATTACATGACCTAGTAGAGAATCTTAAATTAATCTTTCTTATTTTGTCTCTACAAAAGAAATGTTAAAAAAGAATTTATTGGTGGTGTGTTTGCATGTATTTAATAAAAATAAAACTCAACTACCGACTACGTATTTATAAAATATTTTATAAATATTTATAAAAAAAAGAAGGCATATTGCCATATATATTTATGTATAGAAGTTCAAAATAAGATTGTGAATGAGAAACAGAGGAAATAAGAAGATAATGTTTTAGAGTGACAAAGACATATTATATATTTTGTTTCATTGATTTCCCATATTTAAATGATGAAATGATAAAACTATAAAAAATGATAAAAAGTATGAGAAATTGTAGATATATGTATATATAGATATGAATGACAACTGTCAAAAGAGAGGACTTAAAGCTTAACTAATTTTAACTTTTAACCACTAAATATCTCATCATACTCATATTAAAAGTTCACATTTTTTACAATGTCATATGATATTATATTTCAAAATATCTCTATAATTATAAATTTTTTGGAAATGGTTAAATTAATTATACGAAATGACACGTAATAGTATTTATACGAAATATATAAATATATAATTTTAATAAATTAAAAAATAATTTTTTTGTTATTTAATATATTATATTCTTGAAATAATTTTAATTAATAATAATTTTAAAAATATAACATTTTATTTTTAAAAAGTGGGTGAATGAAAATTAATATTGTATTTTTATACATTATACATCGCTAAAGGGAGGAGTAGTTAATGACATCAACACACTCCACAAATAACAAATATGCGAGAGTCCCAATCAATTAAAACGAATATATAATTTTATAATAATAAAAAAAAAAATTTAAAACAAAACTTTGATTAGAAATTAAAGAGAATTATTGACTATAATAATTTTGATAACACTTTTGTAAATATTAGTTTTTATGGTCATTTATTTTAAATTTGTCTTACATCAATTTTATAAAAATATACCTTCATGATATTTATAATATAGATACTTAATATTTATAACATAAATATCACTAATTTAATATAATGTATTGTAAAAAAATTACATTTTAATATTAATGTATTAAGTTATTCTATAAACCATCATTGGAAATAATTACAAATAAAATAAGGATATAGCAGATAAAAAAGTTTTGGAGTATTGTCTACTTACATATTATATTTATTGTTAGCTAAAATAAATATAATTTCTAAATATTAAATTTTATAAATTAAATATATATTGTTTTTATAATATTATATCTAAATTAGGATGTCAATATTGTTAATGGTAAATATTACTAATTAACATTTTTTTTTATATAAATGAATTTAAAAATATAGTGAGATGAAAACTGGTTTTTTTTTAACATCTTACTCAATCATTTTTACAATGAGATATATGTAAAATATACAACATTTCAATACTCCTATCACTTACCATCTTCTATCGATAAATGAATAAATTTTAATAAATTGATCTTATGTAATTTTTATCATGAAAAATGTTACTATAACTTTATTTTATCAATTGTATACATTCTTAAAATAAGAATATTTTATCATATAAAACGTTTATATAAACAAATTATTGCTTTAATTTTATTTTTAGGTTTACACATTTCATGTTATTGGTATTTCCTTAAACTTTTTTTTTATTTCATATATATATATAAACGTATATATACATATAAATATTTTTGTATATAATTTTTTATGTTAACTATGAATGTTATGAAAAAAATAAGAAGAGATAAAAATAATGTCTCTCAAGTTCGTTTTACTATCATACCTACAGAACTCCTTTTACAACATACCCAAAGATGGTCAAAAGATGAAAATATTGAAGTGATTGTAGCTGTGGAACATGGTAATCGAAGATATAATACAAATAAAAGAGTTCTTGAACCTAGTTTTATTGATTTATCAAGAGGACTTGTAGCATGGCCACAATCATTAGTTGATCCAATAACTTTTATTACAACTATCTATAAAGACAAAAAAAATAATGATTATATTGATAAGAAGTGGTACATTACAATTTATCAAGTTTTTGAAAAGAAAAAAAAGAAAACATTAGCAGTATGTCCATTAAATGTAAAATATTTTATAAACTCAAATTATGAGGTAACATTAAAATTAAAATCTGGAAATAATTATATTGAAGGAGGTCAATTAAAATTAATAATACGACGAGAATTGTTAAATGAATTATCTTTACATGATGAAAGTGATCGTGGAAGTTTATTGTCTTTCAATTCTAGTGCACGTGTAAGTGAAGATAGAGAATTTGAAAAAATTGAAATATCTAATGAAAAAAGGAAATATGATAATGACTATACAAATATTCTTCCAAATAAAACAATTGATATAGAAATTAAAAAAAAAGAAACTAATGATGATAATACTACTAAAAATAATCTTATAACTCCGTCAATAACGGGTGAAAATATTGATAATATAGAAAAACAAAAATTAGAACAAATTATAAATGATGTTAAATTTTTAAATACTTATAAAATTAATGGAAATGAAAATAATACAATTAAAAATGAAGAATTTACTAAAAAATGTACTGTAGATTATCTTGAAAATGAATCTCTTTCTAATTGGGCTATTCGTGTAACGAAAGGATATAGAAGTATTAGAATTTCAGATTTTTGTCGATCATGGAAAAATGGACTTGCATTATGTGCTGTCATACATAGATATCGTCCAGATCTTATTCCTAATTATAATTCATTATGTTTTACAAATACTATTGATGGGATGGCGAAAAATTGTTCTGTAGCATTTGAAGCAGGAAAAAAACTTGGAATAACACCAACAATGGATGAACGGGAGTGGGCAACATTACCAGATCAAAGATCTGTTAAATTATATGTAGAAAATTTAAGAAAAGCTTTACTTTTAGATGCTGGACAGGTAGAATCTTCTTCCATATTGTCTGATAAAGACAATAAAAAAAGAGAAAGTGATCATAGAATATCTAGCTATCTTCAATTAACAGAAACTGAAAAAAATATAACAGAAGAGTTTGCCAAATTAAAACGAGAAAGAGAAGAGGCTGATGCTGTAGATTATAGGAATGTTCCTGAAATTAGTGAAGAAGATTTAAATAAAAAAGTTAAAAAGAAAGAAATTTTAGCAGATGAAATAAAGTTACATAAAATTAGTAATAGTAAAACAGATATTAGAAGAGAAGAAGCCAAACAATTATTAGAAAAAGCAGCAAAAGAAGTTACTGAAGATATGGATAGTGAAAGAAGAAGAAAATTAACAGAGGAAGCTAAAAAATTAATAAATGATGCATTGGATGATTCTTCATCTCCTTCACCTGTAAATGGTTCAGGAAATTTAAAAAGAACAGCTAGTATTAGATCAACAAATGGAAGTATTGGAGGTGGTTCTACATCTGATTTAAGAAATTTATGTAGGTTTATAAATTTTTTTTTGATATATTGTAATGTGGTCTTTGTTTTTTATTTATAGCTCTCGCTTCAAGAGATTTCTCTTTTCGCAAGTTTAAAAAAATCAATCCTAGTCCTTCGTTAAGTAAAAAAACAAGAAGTAAGAGTAATTTTATTTATCTATATATTTATTTATTTTAAATATAATTTATAATTAAAATTTTTTATTTTTTTAGTTGAAACACCAATTATTCCTGCCTGTTCACGTCCATCTCGTAAAATTTCTAATCAAGGAAGTATAGAGGTAAAATATTATTTTTTTTTTTTTAAATATATATTATTGTGTTTGTCTTGCTTTAGAATTTGTCTAAAAGTGTATATATGCCTTATCCTCGTTCTCAATCACAATCACGTTACTCATCTCAAACATCATTAACTGATGGAGCATCAGGTGATCCTTTTGGTGTTTGGGATAAATTTGATAAATTTAAACGCTATGGAAGTATGAGAGGACAAGAATTAGCTGGAAACATATCAGAATATTTGAAGAAAAATAGTTTTACAAATTTAACAAATATTCAACCGGTATATAATTTTTTTTTTTGCTTTGTTTTTTTTTGGTTTTTTTTTTATTTTTAAGTATTTTTATAATTTATTATATATTTTTTTTTATAGATTGCACCATCAAATTTTTTTTCACAATATAAATCGGGTAATGATAGTATAAGACAAGCTTCGAATACAGATACACCTACTAGAAAATTAGTAAATAAATGGGAAAAAGATATTCATAACATTGAAAAAATTTCACAAGAACAACATCGAATACAGGAACGGCTAAATGAAATAGAATACTTAGAAAAAGCTTTACGTAAAAAAATGGTTAATGTTTGTCCTGGAAGTTCAGAAGAATCAACATTAATAACACAAATATTAGAATTTACAACTGAAAAGGACAAATTAGTACTTGA
Organism: Strongyloides ratti; assembly: GCF_001040885.1. Classification (NCBI taxonomy): domain Eukaryota; kingdom Metazoa; phylum Nematoda; class Chromadorea; order Rhabditida; family Strongyloididae; genus Strongyloides; species Strongyloides ratti. Next base: position 101,520 of record NC_037307.1, read on the forward strand.
ACAAGACTATTTTAATGCTTTAGAAAATTTGCGTGATGTTAGTAATAAAATAACAAAAACACAAAATGATCTCGTTCAAGTTTCTTCTGAATATGAAGACTATAAACAGGAAAAAGATAAACTTAAAATGGATTCATTAATGAAAGAGTTAAAAAATTTAATGGATGAAAAAGATGAATTAACACAAAATTTAATATTTAAAGAAGATGAGGAGGATGAAACTTTAGAAAGAAGCAGGCTTACTTTAGAACGTGGATCAAATTTCCGTAGAGGAAATGAGCAGCCTATATCTGCCTCTAAAAGAATATTTAATTGGATTAAATCATAATAAACAGTATATTATCAATATTAACTACTAATCAGACATTTCTTTTTATTTAATAATAATAAAATCAAAATAAATTTCTGTATATAAAATTTTAAGCATAATTTCCAAAAATATATTGACACCAATTATTTTTCTTTTGTTTATCATTATTATTATTTCCATCATACATTTTTTCAATAACCCAATCTAATGATGTATTTATATAAAAAATTTTTTGATAAAGTTTAAAAAATGAATTTCCATAAAATGTTATTGTTTCATCTGTATCATTATCATGTTTAAAAAAACATTTAGAAAATTTTTTTTCAAGTAATCCTAATGACCAACAAAGTAACTCTCCACTTGGATCTTGATCATCATTAATAAAATCACATGCACAACAACATATTACAATTTCTAAACTATCAGGTAATATAGTAAATTTTGTATGATTACAATAATATCTAATATCTTTAATTTTTGTAAAATATTCAAATATATTTTTTGGTAATACTGTATATTTTCCAACTATTAAACTTTCTAAATTAGGTAATTTTCTTGATAATAATATTAAATCTTCTTTATCTACTCCTTCTCCTCTAAATTCTACACATTTTATTTGAGGAGGAAGCATTATTATTAAATCTTTATATAATGTTTTAAATTTTTTTTTTAATGAATATACTTCATTTCCATATTCATCAACAATATCTTTTATCATAACTTGACTTAACATAATACTATAAAGTTTAGATGATTGGCCAATTTTTCTAAATAACATTGAAAAAAAATCACCAAAATTAAGAAATATTGGATTAACAATAAAAATTCTAAAACATTCAAGATATGATACATTACAATGAGTAAAATAATTCATAAAAAAAGATAACTCTTCAATATTACTAAATATAATATCTAATGAAATAAATTTTAAATTTTTCATTAATTTTTTTATTATAAATTGTGATGGTTCATTATAAATGCTTAATGTTGTTATAATTCCATCAAAAACTTCCATACTAAATTCTAACATTTCACATGTTTGAATTTTATCTATCTCATTAAGCCATATAACTTCAGGAACTTTTAAACATTTTAATTTTTTATTACCAAGACCTTTCTTAATATAATATAAAAATGTTAGGACATTTTTTGCCATTGGTAAAATAGAAATACATTCTAAATTGATACATTTTAAAAACCATGTTTTACCTTCAATACCATATTCATTTTGATATTCATTTCCACTCCAAACTATTTCTTTAATGGTTTTATTTTCTTCTATCTCACAAAATAATTTTAAATGCAATGATTCTATTTTAATGCAATCAAATTCTAAGATTTGGATATACGGAAGTGAATTAAAAATTGTTTTTATTACTTCTTTGTAATGTAAATAAAACTTTTTAACTCCATCCAAGAATGAAGATGGAAAAATAAGAATCAAATGCATACAATGATTTAGTTTACGAAACAATATTTTACTAATTGATTCTTTATTACATTTTACTATATTACGATTTATTATGACTCTTTCTAAAGTCTTTAAAAAAGAAGAATGTATACAAAAAAAAAAACTAAATAATATATTTTAAAAAACTTACAACAAAATTAATTACAATACTTTTATCATTTGGAATTTCTACATCTTCAAAATTAAGTTCTTCAATAGTTTTATAAAATATAGAACTTGCTATGGAAAGGTTTAAAATATCATTAATAGATGTAATATAACTTAAAATATGTTTTACTAAACTAGGATTACTAAGTATATTCTCAAAACTATTAACTATTTTTGTTACCATATTATTTTCTAAAATAAAAAAGAGAACATTAAATTAAGAAAAGAAAAGTAAAACTATCTATAACAAAATTTTAACTATTTTATATTTTATCGTCTTCAAAAACAATAAAATTAGATAAACTGAAGTTTCAACATAATTCATTCACTCTATCAATAACTCCTCCTTAATATTTATAGTAAAAAAAAATGCATTTTAAATAAATTACTTTAGTTTGTATCATTCTTTTAAAAGAACTTCAAAAACCAAAATAAATTTTTTATGAAATCTAAATAATTTTTTTTATTTACTAAAAATAAAACTAAATAAGGTTAAAAAAGAAAATTTTTTTAAAGATAATGATATATATAAATATACATAATAAAAAAAATTATTTCTTATTTTAGTAACTTAATTTAGTAAGTATATAAAAAAAAGTATAAGAGGATATAAAAAATAATAATCAACTTTGATAAATATTTTATATTTATTATATACATAATTTATCCTTATTTTCTTTATTATTGTTATCTAAAAGAAAATTTAATATAAAATAATAAAATTAACTTTATTTATTTTTTTTTCTTTTAACAAACAATAAATTTTATTAAAAAAGTATTCCTAATTTTATACCTATTGATACAATTTTTCATCTTTTCTTCTTTTTTTTTTTTTAATAACCAAGACCAATTTTCTCCGTCTCCGGAAAAGTTATGTTACATTTTGGTAATGCTATTTTTAACTGCCTTTGAATTGCAAGACGATTTGATATGTATGGAAGGAAATATAAATGAATTCTTTGTATATTTTCAAATTTCACAAGCCAATAAATTACTGAATCAGAGATATGTGGATTAAGCACTATTTCCTAAAATTAAAATAATTTAATTTATATTACCAATTATATTACCAAAATGGGATTTATATTATTATGATATAATATAGGAACTTTTCTATTAAAATATTCATTAAAAGATTATAATTTTTTTTTTTATCAAAAGCTTATTAAAATAAATATATATATATATATATATATATATATATTTATTTTTTGCTTTTATAAAATACTGATAATCAAAGAATAAGAACAATATAAAATAAATAATATAGTCATAAGAAATATTCCATTAAAAATTTTTCTCTCCCATGGTTCTAACATATAAAGTCCTGTTACAAGTATATATTTAAAATATAATGGATGATACTCATCAGCATCTGCTCTAGAAGTTGCTTTAATGTGTTTTTTATCCATATTTCTACAAAACAAAATATGTATAACCTTTTTAATTATTATAAAACAATAATTAAATCTAGAAAAATAATTATTAAAAAATATATATATATATATGTAATCAATAGGTGAAAAGTAAAGGCGAGAACCACTTATAATGTTATATTTATAGTGTTAAATTTTATATGTTAAAGATATAAAGAACAAATTATACAGCTTCATGAAATATATGATAAAAAAGTAATCAATTTTAACCTTATCTTATGATTAAATTATTTATTAACTTAACAAAAAAACTTTTTTTTTTTTAAGAAAATTCCACAATGGAATTATATTATATAATTTTATGACACAACTTACTAGATCTTTTAATGTATGTCCAGGCCTACTCAATGATAATATTTTAATTCCTTCATTACCAAAATAATCACAAAAATTTAACTTTAAGCTTGAAATACAACGACAATGACTAAAATATTTAAACCCGTTGTCAGTTATTACACTATCTGAACCATCTACCTAAATGTTATTATTTGATTAAATGATTAATTATAAAAATTTTTTGTATTACCTTACTAATATAAACATTTGGTACATGACTCCACATTTCATTATATGCTATCTCTGATCTCATAATAAACATTTCTTTTTCTTTCATTCTTAATCGAGCTTCTCTATTACTTTTTGAAAAAGTTTTTGAATGTATATTACTTTTATATGTCTCTTCTTCTGTATTCTTTAAATATTTAATTAATTCTTCATTTGGTTTTGGAAGATTATTTAAATCAATATCACAACTATTAATAAATTCCTTCATTTCTCTTTGACTTTTAATTGATGTTCCGTCATCCATTATAACTTCTGTTGCACCACAATTCATTAACCATTCAAGTGCAGCTAAATCTGGTCCTATACTTGCAACTTTTTTAATATCATATTGATTAGACCACATTTCAACAAATCTTCTTCTTACTTGATGAAGATGAAATAATTTAAAATTAAAAGATGTACTAGCATATCTTACACCACTATTTTTTATAATAAATAATGATTTTTTAAAAATTATAACCATTTTAAAGCTAAATATTATGTTATTATATATATTTTTGAAAAAAAAAAAGATAACTTTAAATCTGATTCAAACAGTTAAATTAAATATTTGTTGTGACATTTTTTTTAAATATTAAAAAAAATATAAATATTGAAACAACAACAATAAAAATTAATTTAATTTAATTTTTTTATTAACAATTTCATCAGTAAATAATTCTTTTGCCTTTTGATCCTTTTTATCTGATTCTGAGATTGAAAATAAAAATTCTGAAGGTAATTTAAATGAAGCACAAAACATCTCCTTACGAGAAGCTACATTACGAACATTATGAATTTCCAAAAATTCTAAATTTGGTATATTAATATTTGAACGCACAATTCGTGAAGCTTCTTCAAAAAACCATGAAAATGGTACATCACTACAGCTTTTGACAAATAAATGGACATGAACTATTATATCAAAATTATAATTTTCTTTCTTTTCTTCTTTTAATAATCCTTCTAAATATGGTAAAAATGTTACAGCAAGTGCTGGAAGATTCATTATAATATGACAATTAGAAGGTTTATCTATAGAATCTTTGTATGATAATAAATCATTCCTTACAATAATTTTAAAAAAATCTTTTGCATCCATATTAAATATTTTAATATTCTTATTTTTCATTTTATTTATTTCAATATTTGTTTCCATCCATTTTACACTTTCAGGATTTAAATCATTTCCAAATACTTTTTTAACACCTTTTTTAATAGCTGGAAGTACAAAAGGTCCAACTCCAGCAAATCCATCATAAACAACTGAATTTTTATCTAATTTTTTTACAATTCTTTTATGTTCATTACTTAGTCTTGAATTCCAAAAAACTTTTGAAAAATCCATTTTGTATTTTAATCCATCTTCAACAACAACTGTTAAATAATTTTCTTCACCAGCTAACAATTCCATTTTAAAAAATCTAAATTCTGTTGTAATTGTATCAAGTTTATTGACAACAGTCTTACACCAACTAATTTTATCAAGAACTATTTGAGCAATAATATATTTATAAGGTAGTAATTCTTTTTGTAAATTAAAATGAGCTATATGACCAATTTGTGAATAACCACTAAATTCAAGTGAATCAGGTAATATAGACTTTATTAATCTTTTTATATCATAATCTTCATATTTTAAAGTAAATGATTTCATTGAAATTTTTGTTTCAATATTAGTTAAATATTCTATTGTTTCTTTTATCTTAATTTCATCAAAATTTTCTGGATTTAAAACTAAAAGTTTACTTTTTTTATCTTCATTTTCCATTATTGCTTTTATTTTATTCATTGTTGGTATACTATAATCTTTAATATTTTGTGATCCAATAATCCTACTAACTATTTTTGAAGGTATTTCAATTGTAGGTAAAATAATATTTTTACTAAAATTTTAATAATTAATTTTTAAATTTTTAAAACTTACTTAAATTTTTCTTTATCAAGAATTACCATTCCTCTAACATTTTCTGGTGGTTTTAAAGGATCTATCATATTTTTTTTTAAATATCTATTAAATATAATATTAATATTATTTTTATAATTTAAAAGAAAATTCATTTTTATTATACACGATCTTCCAATTGGTTAATTTAATATACGGCCTTTTTCTAATATAACTTATTAAAATTTTATTTTAAAAAGTTATAAAAAAAAAATTTTTTTAAATTACTTTTTTTAATAGTTTATTAAATTAATTATGAAATTAAATATTTTACCTATGAAAACTAATTTGTTAGTATTAAAAAAAAATATTATTAATCAATTATCATTCTATTCATTATCATCTTCAAATACATTAATTCAGGTAATATCAAATGAATGGTTAAATTTAAATGAAGAACTTTCAATAGATAAAAAAATAAATAAAGGAAAAATCTTTATATCAGCTTATAATGAATCAAAAGATTATGATAAAATTGAGGGACTTAAATTTTTAGTACAAAAAATGTCTACAAATCATGAATTGTTAAATAATGCTATAAAAAATTATCAAAGAATTTCTAATGTTAATACAATACGAGATATTTATATAGCTTCAACACCAGAATATGCTAAACTTTTTCATGCAATTTCTAATTTATCAGAAGGTGTTAGATTTTTATGTGAATTAAGAGCAGATATTCATCGTATGATAAAAATAATGTCAAAACAATCAAGTGGAGAATTAGCAGGTCTTGTTAGATTAGATAATTTTTTAAAAGAAAAATTAATTAGCATATTTTCATTAAGTAATTTATCATTACAAAGAATTACATGGAATTCACCAGCATCATTATTACAAAAAATTACATCAAAAGAAGCTGTTCATCCAGTAAAAGGATTATTAGATATTGAAAGAAGAGTTTCTTCAAATAGAAGATGTTTTATTTTTACTCATAGTGCTATGCCTAATGAACCTTTAATTGTTGTTTACGTAGCATTAATGAAAAAAATTGCAAATAATATTAAAGAAATAGTTAATGATGTTGAGGATTATATTGATAAAAATGAAAATGATAAGACAACTGCTATATATTATTCAATAAGTTCTTTACAACCTGGTCTTAAAGGAATTGATTTAGGAAATTTATTAATAAAATCAGTAGTAAATGAATTAGAAAAAGAATTACCAAATATTGTTGAACATTCAACATTATCTCCAATTCCTGGTTTTAGACATTGGCTTATTAGATGTATTCATGGTAATAGTAATTTTGAATTATTTGATATTAAATCATGTAACATTTTAAAAGAAATTGGTTTTGATTTATCTAATATAAATGAGGTTAAAAAAATAATATATGAAGAAATTGAATCAGATTCAGTTGAAAGATATGAAAAATTAAAAAAATTTTTTATGTATACTTGTGCTAGATATCTTTGTCATGCTAAAGAATTAAAAAATAATTTTGCATTAAATCCTGTTGCTCATTTTCATTTATCAAATGGAGCAAAAATATATCGTATTAATTGGAAAGGAAATACAAGTGGAAGAGGTATTCAACAAAGTTTAGGAATGATGGTTAATTATTTTTATGATACCTCTAAAGTTCATCAAACTAGTAGTAAATATTTAAATGAAAAAGAAATATTAATTAGTGATGACATTAAAGGACTATTATAAATATCAATAAATTTAAAAATTAATGTACCATAAAAATATTTTATTAATTAATTTTATCGTTAAAATGTTTTTAATTTTTATTTACTTAAAAAAAAAATTATAATACTGTTTGATAAAATTTATAAATAATTTTCATTGACGGCAATTAAGTATTCTTTTTTGTAGGTGCAATGAATCATGAAATTTTCTTATACTATAAATAGATAATTTTTATATTATCATTCATTTAACTTAATTTTGATAAATGATTTTTTTAATTTAAAAAGGCAGAAGACAATCTGGAGGTATTGTCCGAAAATTGTTCCAATTGACTAAACTTGTTACTTAAAATTATATGGCAAAAGAAGGCATCCGACTACCAAGCGCCATTATTTTCCACTTCATTTGTTTATTTCAAGTTATAAGTATATGGCGCACCAGGCTCCATCATAGGTGAGTTGGAAATTAAAGTGACAATTATTTTTACCAGCTGGTTAAAAAGTACTATCATTTTAACATAACGTTAGCAAGAATACGATTAATTTAACATATTTGTAATTAATAAAAATGTTAAGAAAAAGATTTTTTATATCTAACTGTCAAAATAATTTTACAAACCGTTCGTTATATTTTGATTGTCATGGGTTTATGATCAGTGATTATATTAAGAAAGGAAAAGCAAAGTTAAGATAATTTTTTCTCATATTCATTTGCCAAGAATATCTTTTCTTATAATGATTAAGCTTTTTATTTTATTTACTATAACTATTTCTAATATCTTTTCTTTACCAATTCAATTTATAACTAATGATAATCTTCCATTATTAGAAATTGGTAAAACAATTTCAGGAAGTCCTATTATAGCCATAGAACATGGTGAAAGTAATCCAATAAAAGGTATTTATTAATTATTATTATTTTTTTTTTTTAATTAAAACATATTTAAGAAGATTCTGTTATTGAAAAAGATTCTGAAAATGATCCAATAATTAAATTTTTAAATGGACCCAAAAATAAACGTTAAATATTATTTTGATATCATTAATTATTTTTCCTGTACATATACACTATAATCAAAATTTAACATGAAGGTCCTTCTCATACAAGTACGGGAGAAATTTTTAATTACGTGTTATACTTTTGTATGAGAACCTTTATTATATAATTAATTATATTTCATTACTTTTTATCAAATGTAATTGATCGTCTTTTATTTTCTTTGTTATAAACATTATTATACAAACTTTATAATTTACTTTTATAAGATTATTTCTATATAATTTAAAATATATTTTATATATTAAGCATGGCTCAATCATCTATACCAATATTTATTGTTGATGCTTTTACAAATCAAAAATTTACAGGAAATCAAGCAGCAGTTTTTATTTCAAAAGACAAACTTCATGATGATTGTTATAAAAAAATTGCAGCTGAATTTAATCTTTCTGAAACAGCATTTCCTATTCCATTACAAAATAAAACATTTCAAAATAGTGAAAGATTTACTTTAAGATGGTTTACACCAAAAGTTGAAGTAAATTTATGTGGTCATGCAACATTAGCTACTAGCCATATTATATTTAATGAATTAAAAAATAATAATAATAAAATTATCTTTGAAACATTAAGTGGTAATCTTGAAGTTGAAAAAGGAACAGAACCAGAAAGTTATATAATGAATTTTCCACTTTATAGTATAACAAAAGTTTTATCAAATGATTGGAAAAATACTGATGATATTTCTGATAAATCAATAAAGTCACCACCTGAATTGTATCAATTAATTAAATGTGTAATTGGAAATTTACAATTTAAAAATGTTTATTATGCTAGTGAAGCTAAAAAATTAATTGTTGAATTAGATGGAAGTATCAATAAAAATCAATTTTTAGATATGAAACCAAATTATTCATTAATGACTACACTTCATCCAAATGGTGATTTTGTTAAAGGATTAATTGTAACTATTAAACCAAATGATTCTAAAAAACAAGGATTTATTGATAAAGATCAAATACCATTTGATTATATTTCAAGGTATTTTGCTCCATGGGTTGGTATTAATGAGGATCCTGCAACTGGTTCAAGTCAATGTGCTTTGGCACCATATTACAGATATCGAATGAATTCTAACGGTCCTTTTTATGGTAAGAATTAATTTTTTTATAAAAAAAAAAGTATACATATATATATATTTTTTAGCTTACCAATGTTATCCCAATAGAGGAGCACAATTTAAAATTAATTTTTCCAATGATAACAGACTTCTTTTGACAGGATTTGCTAAAACAATTATTAAAGGAACTATTGAATATTAAAAAATCTTCATACATCATTATATATAACAAAAACTTTTTAATAACAATAAAAAAAAACAATCAAAATTATATACAAAAATTTAAACTTTTCTTTTTTTCATTTCAATTATTTTGGCAGATTTTTCTTTTAAATTTTTTATTAAATTATCTTCATCATCTTGGTGTTCTTTAAATTGTCTTTTTTTAATTTTCATCTCAACTTGTATATCACCAGCAACTTGCCCTTTATATAATGATGAAGTTTTATCAATAGCAAAAGCGCTATTAGTATATAATGCTGAAAATCTTTCATCATTAACATCAAGTTCAAGTTCTGCAATCTTGTTTCCTTTATTCTTTTTATTCTTCTTAATTCCTTTAGATTTTTCTTTAATTTCCTCTTTTTCTTCTTTAATTTTATCTTCCTTATCATTTGTTTGATAATTATTAGTAAATTTACCGAATTCAACATTATCATTATCACTTTCATCACTTGGTGGGGCAATCAAATTACTAAAAGCATCTAAATTAGCATTTTCCCTAAAAGCATCATGCATGGCTTTAACACGATCTGGATCAACTTCATCCCAAGTTAATTTTGCTGTACTTGAAGATAAAGCCTTTGTTTCAAAAATTTTTGGTTTATACTTTATGTTTGCCATCTCATCACAAGTTACTTTTTCTTTCAATCGTAATTCATCAAACATCATATCATCAGGAATAAATCGAAGGTCCATTCTACAACCAGTGTTTTCAAATTCAATTCCATCACATGCTTCATAAATTGTAGATGCTGTTGAAATACTATCACAAGTAACAACAGCATAATAATATTTTAAACGACCAATTTGATATTCTCTAATAGCTTCATTAATTTCATTTTGACTTAATTTTGTGTTTTTTTGAATTCTTTCAATTTGTGGTCCTTTTTCTTCTTCTTCCTTAATTTTTTTATCCCCAATATCCGATAAATATATTTCAACTTGAAGTAATTTTCCGTTTAATGGCTTAAAAGAATTTAAAACAATATAAAGATCATCAATTTTTACACGATCCCAATCCATATTACAAATAGCTAATCTATTACTTTCCCATTCAACCATCTTAGCATCTTTATCATAATCCTGCCAATCAAAATTATCTTCGTCTCCCTCCAATACAACTTCCTCAATATCACTTTCTTCAGAATCTGAAGATGACAAATTACCATCTCCACGTGCTAAATCTAACTTGATTTGAGGAAGTTCATCTTCTTCATCACTTAAATCATAATACTTTGATACATCACTATTTTCTAAAAAATCCAATTTCCTTCCATACTTATCTGAAACTGCTTTCGTTGAAAACTTCTTATCAGTAAACATTGACTTAAACCTAGAATCAACCTTTAACTTTTTTTCAGAAACTTTCATTTCATTGAATTTTGGATCAGATGCAACATTATCAAATCTATCATCTTTGAATTGTCCTTTGGATTTTTTTTTCTTTTTTATATCTTTTTTTGCCATATTTCTAAAATATATATATATGTAAAAAGAAATAATATAAAAAAAAAACTAAATATGTTGAGAAATAAACTCAGATAATATAAAAAAAATAAAATAACAAATAATATATTTTTTTAACAAGAGTAATATAATAATATAATAATTATTTAATATTTACATCTCGAAGAGTTGGAGCTACTACAAAGGTTTGAGAATTAACTAGCAGTAATTCTCCTTTGTATGTAGCTTTTCCTTCATTATTAACTTTCAAATCCGGAGCAACTTGTTCCCATACTTTTTTTTTAGGATTCAATACAGAATCAGGTCTTGAAACAAAACTTCCACAAGTAATTCGCATACCAGGTGTACAAGAAGGATCAACTTCCATAATTTCAACTTTTTCTGGTGTTGAAGCACACATAACCATTGCCTGTGATTCGATTCCACGCATCTTTGCCGGTTTCAAATTACAAAGGCAAATAACAAGCCTGTTTTGCATCTCCTCAATTGGGACAAATTTGACCAATCCTGAAATAACAGTCCTAGGTTTTTCTTCACCTAAATCAATTGTTTCCAAGTAAAGAGCATCAGCATCTGGATGTCTTTTACATTCAATAATCTTTCCAACTCTAAGATCCAATCTTCCAATATCAACAGAATCATCAGATAAATTTGATGTTTTTTCACTTCCTTTCGTTGACTTTTCTTTCTTTTCATTTTTTAATAAGACAGATTCTTTCTTTTTTTTTTCAATAACAATTTCCTCCTTTTTTATATTACTTTCCTCAAGTAAATTCATAGTTTCATTTACATTAATTGGAACATCTATTTGTTTAATACCACCTTTAATTTCTTCTTCTTTTAATTGCTTCAATAACTTTTCAATTTCTACTGACAATTTTTTTTTATCTTCAGATAATTTAATTAATTGCTCTTTTTCAAATAAACTTTTAGCTTTTTCAGTTGATTCTTTAAGAGATGCCATTACATTATCAATATTTTTGATATTAGCTTGTGCTTTTGGATAAAAAAAGTTTGACTCAATTATTTTTGTTTCCATTTTTTTATTACTATCTTGTGGTTTCTTTTTTTGATCCTTTTTATTATCAGGTTTTTTATCAACTTTTGTCTCTGTTTTAGATGATGTTCCAAATTTTGCTTTAAATAAAGCTATGTCTTCGCTTTCTAACTTTGTAAAAAGTGTTGCAGGCTAAAATTATAACAAAAATTAGAATGGAAAATAGTATTTTAAAAAAATTAATTGCCTTTGTAGATCTGTAATAAATCTTAACAGGAAATTTTCGAAAAATCATAATTTTTTTTTCTATTTCTGTCTTACAGAGAAACTAATTTAAATGATGTATAATGAATATGATATACATAATACCAATAAAAAAAAACAATTAAACTTACAGTACCAATTTTATGACCAGATTTCAAAACACAACATATATTTTTTGGAAGCATTGTTAATTCATCTTTATTACATTGTTTTCTTATTTCTTCACTTACTTTTGGCATGTATGGATAGAGTACAACTGATAAAAGATAAACCAAATTTGCTGATATTCCAATAACAGTTTCTGCTCTATGTTTTTCTTCATCGTTTCCTTTAATTAATTTCCATGGAGCGTTATTTTGGAGATACTGATTTCCTTTTCTAGAAATAGAAAGAATTTTAAGAAGACCATCGCGGAGTTTCACTTCAGTTAAACATTTATGATATTCTTCCAAATCTTTATTAATTCCAATAAATAATTCTTTATCTTCATCATTTACAATAATATTAGGAATTATACCATTGTAATTTTTACTTAAAAATGAAAGTGACCTATTACAAAAGTTTCCCAAATTACTTAAAAGTTCAGAGTTAATTTTATTTGCAAAATCATCCCATGAAAAGTATGTGTCTGAGGATTCTGGTCTCATATATAGAAGATAAAATCTCCATACATCAGCTGGAATTCCTGTTTCAGAAGCAGCATCACCAAATACACCAATTCCACGTGATTTTGAAAATTTTTGATCCTCATAATTAAAATATTCAGTTGCATTTATATGTTTCACAATAGTATAATTGTCTTTAGTTCCAAATAATGTTGCTGGAAACATAATACTATGAAAAGCAACATTATCTTTTCCTAAAAAGTTATATAATTCAACATCTTTTGAATTTTTCCACCATTTAACATAATCATCTCCAAGAAGTTGTTTTGTAATTGATATATATCCTATTGGAGCGTCGAACCAAACATAAAAAACTTTATCTTGAAACCCTTCAATTGGCACTTTAACTCCCCATTTTAAATCTCTTGTAATGCATCTTTTTTCAAGACCAGTCTTCAACCATGATTTAGCGATTGATATAGCATTACTACTCCAATGATTATTTTCATTTTTTAATATATTTTCTAAATTTTCATAAACATCTGTAGTTAGTTTATCCAAGCATAAAAATAAATGTTTTGATTTTTTTAAAGAAGGAGTTTTTTTACAAAGTAAACATTTTGGTTCTTTAAGTTCAATTGCATTAATTAATTTTCCACAACCATCACATTGATCACCTCTAGCATCATCATAAGTACACAATGGACATATTCCATTAACATATCTATCAGCTAAAAATATATTACAAGATGAACAGTGTAATTGATCAACATCTTGAGATTCAATAAATCCATTAGCATATAATTTATTAAATACATCTTGTGTAATTTCTGTTTGTGCTTCAGTAGATGTTCTTCCGAAAGCATCAAATTTTATATTAAACCAATCATATATTTTCTTATGAATTTCATGATATTTGGAACAAATTTCACTAGGAGACATTTTTTCTTGTAAAGCTTTCACTTCTGTAGCAGTTCCATATTCATCTGTTCCAGATATATAAAGACAATTTATTCCTGTAATATTACAAAATCTTACAAAAACATCAGCACTAAGAACACATCCAATAATATTTCCTAAATGTGGTACATTGTTAACATATGGCAATGCCGATGTAACTAAATAGTTTTTTTTGCCTTTAATAGGTAACTTTCTACCTGTGTCATGATAAAAAGTTGGTTCAGAAAAAAATGTTTTTTCAATTGATTCCATATTAAGTCTATAAATATATATATTTTTTAAATAATTTTGCTTTCAAAAAATTAAAAAATAAATGAATAATTTATTAAAATAAAAAAAAAATATATTATAATTCACTCTTATAACGAAAACATTTTACCAATTATTAGTATTCCGAAATATCAATCTATCTAAATAATAAAACAATAATATATAATTATTATTTATACTATTTGTAAAATTTTTATATTTTAAAAATTTAATTAGAAAAAATATGTCAGATGATCCAACAATTAAGAAACAGAAAAACAATGATGGTTCAGCTGTGTCACCATTACCTAAAGGTTGGGAGAAGCGTATGAGCACTTCAAGAGGTATTTATTTATATATAAATATAATTTTAAAATATTCTAGGTCGTGAATATTATATAAATAGAACTACTGGACAAAGTCAATGGACAAGGCCTTCTTTATCTGAAGAAATTTCATCAACTCCTTCTTCTGTACATTGTTATCATTTACTTGTTAAACATAGAGATTCTCGTCGACCATCTTCATGGAGAAGTGAAAAAATAACAAGAACAAAAGAAGAAGCTATTGATATCTTAAAGAAATATAGAGATGAAATTGCTAATTCAGAAGAAAAATTGGAAACATTTATGAAATTAGCAGGAGAATACAGTGATTGTTCATCAGCTAAAAGAAATGGTGATCTAGGATTTTTTAAAAAAAATCAAATGGAGAAACCTTTTGAAAATGCTAGCTACGCATTAAGAATAGGAGAAATGTCAGATATTGTTGAGACAAACTCGGGTGTCCATATTATTTATCGTGTAGCGTAATATCTACATAATGTATATTTTTTTTTTTTAAATTTTATACTTATAAAAAAACTTATTAATAATAAAAAAAAACTTATGATTTATAATACAAATATTTTAATTTCTTTTCCTTTTTCTATCATTGTGATTATTTAAGAAATATTCTCCAGATTCAAGCATTTTATCAACTTTAGAAGGTTGCTGTGGTGGAGGGAATGGAGTATATTCGTCTTTCTTTTTCCATTTCTTAGCTTTTTTCTTTTTTATTGCATTTGTTGTACTTGATGATTGAACTTTCTTTTTAAATTTTGGTAGAAATCTATCCCAGCTTTCATTTTTTAATTTTTCATCTTTCATTAACTCTTTTTTTATCATCAATGTTTTTATATTAAAAATTGGATGAATATTTCTCATGCAATCTTCAACAATATGGCGAACTTCTTTTAATCCTTGAACTGAACCAATTGCTGCAACGGTACCTCCTTGTACAAGTACATAACATTCAGTTAGTAATTCCATTGCTTTTAGTGTTGCTCCATTATTTCCAATAAGACGAGCACGACGTTTTACAAATCTTTCCTTATTAGGTACCATTGATGAAATTTTAATAATATCACAAAATGTATCATCCTGGAGAATTTTTACGGCATTTTCATAAGGTACACTCCTAGCCAATAAATTAATAAGATCACGAGCTTTAAAAATCACATATGGATCCCAAGTTTTACGAGTTGTTTTGACAGTCATTGTACCTTCAACCAAATCCAAATCAGGTTTAATAAAATGTTTCTCTAATTCTTTTTCCAACAATGGCCAACACTCTCTTATATATTTTTCACGGTATTTTGGAAATATTGTTGCAAAAGAAGACTCACAAAGAAGACCATATTTATTGTCTTTACGTTCAAATGTTGAAATGTCCCACCATTGTGGATCTTTACCTGGTGGTGCTTTATATTTAGGTTCTTGGCTTTCCTCTGTCATCTGTAAATATAAACAATAATTCAAATAAAAAGTAAAAAAAAAAACCATAATATAATATCGTATAAACGAGAATATAAAATAAAAACAATATATAACAATAATTTTTCTTTGATAATGTGATAAATATTAACTAAATTGAGTTAAACATAAGTTATATAAAAACAACAATTATCTTAAATAAAATTACTCAACAACTTTGACAATTTTTCCAATAGCAATAGACTTTCCTTCATCTCGTAATGTAAATCTTCCCATTTGAGGGAAATTTTTGAATGTTTCCATACAAAAAGATTCTGCTGCTTCAAAACGTATAATAGCCTTTTCATCTTGACGTACATAACGAGCTCTTTCTTTTGCTCCAGTTTTTTTATTAATAGTACATATAATATTCTTGACAGTAACCTCTTCAATTGCGCTATGAATATGAAGGACACAAGAATATCCAGGTGCAATAATAGATTTGTGTTCTAAAATAACAACTTCAGCATCAAAAATTCTTCCAGTTGAACAAAGAGAATCTGGTGAACAAATAACAAAACCGGGCAAAACATCACTTTCTTCAACTCCTTTTAATTTTAATTTAACATTATTTCCAGAAACAACCATATCACTTTCAATATCATCACTTAAACATTGCAAAATTTGTACAGGTGTCTTATTTGGCATTAATATCATATTTTGTCCTTTAGCTATAACACCTGATTCCATTTTTCCTATTATAAGTGTTCCCATATCACTAAATTTATCTACAATCAAACAACGTGAAGGTCCATCATAGTCTCGTTGAATATCTGGAAGAACTTTATCTATATATTCTATGAAACATGGCCCAGTATACCATTGACAAACATTATTTTGAGGTTTTTCTTTCATAAATGCACCAGTCAATCCTGATACAGGAATATAAGTGATATCAGTTTTTGGATTAAAACCTAATTTTTTAAGATATGGTGTTAACTTATCACGAATTGTATTAAAACGTTCCTCTGACCATTGTACAGTTACATCATCCATTTTGTTAACTAATATAATTAAATGCTTAACTCCTGCTGTTTTAACAAGCATAGCATGTTCTCTAGTCTGACCACCACGATCAAATCCAGTTTCAAATTCACCCTTACGTGCTGAAATAACAAGTACTGCTAGATCGGCTTGTGTAGCTCCACTTATCATATTTGGAACAAATGACTTGTGACCTGGAGCATCTAAAATAGTAAAGTGTCGTCTTTCTGTTTCAAAATATGCTCTTCCACATTCAACAGTTTTTCCTTTTTCTCTTTCCTCTTCATTTGTATCCAAAGCCCATGATAAATACCATGATTCTCTACCTTTATCTTTAGCTTCTTTTTCATATTTTTCTAATGTTCTTTTATCAACCATTCCTGTAAGATACATAAGTTGTCCACCAATTGTAGATTTTCCAGCATCTACATGTCCAATAAAAACAATATTAATAGTTTCTTTTCTTGATTCATCTATAATATATATAATAAAAATATTTAAAAAAAAACTATACCTTTAACATAAACAGCTCTTTTAAATTTACTAGATAATGCTGCAATTTCAGCTTCCTTTTCTTTTGAAACTTTTTCATCATCATATTTATTTACAACACTTTCTTTCACAATTTTTTCTTCTTTAATATTATTTTCTTCAACTTTATTTTGTTTAACATCTACATCAGAAGGAGATAAATTTTGATTTCCACTTTGCACATCATTTTCTTGATGTTGTTGGTGAACAAATCCTTGTCCTGGTACAAAAGATGGAGCATTAACGTTGAGAACAAATGACGAAGCATTTGGATTAAATTGAAATTTCTGCTTGTTTTCTGAATTTTGTTGATCCGTCATAATTAAATATTTTCAAAAAATCTAAAAAATAAATAATAACAATTAGAACATTTTTAATAAAAAGTAATGGTAGGAAAATAAAAATTGACAATAAACGTTATACCAAATGTTTAGTTAATTTGTTAAAAGAAAAGCGCATCAAGACAAACATTGTAATTTAAAAATTTTTACTAAAAATATATAGAATTGATTGAAAATAATTGTGAATATAATATAAAAAATATTTATAAAAATGCTAAAAAATATATATTAATGTTTGGTATTACTAAAATAATTATTTTATCTTTTAATACTAATTAAAGAGTAAAAAAGTTAATTTAATATTAACAAATATAAGATTTTATAAAATAAATTTTGTTTTTAAAATTTTTTAAATAAATACTTTAAAATTTGATATAATATAATGTGGTATTAAAGTATTCCTATTTTTTAAATCTTTTGGTAAATTTAAAACATCTGATAATTTGTGAATCCCTGTTTCAACTAAACAACTTTTAAGTCCATTGTTATGAGCAAATGCTATATCAGTGTCTAATCTATCACCAAACATAATTGTTCTACTTTCATTAATCATAATATGAGTTTTCATGTACTCAAATATTGTTGTATGTGGTTTACCAATGACAATTGGACTTCTTGGTGCACAAGCAATAACTGCAGCAGCCATAGATCCACTACCAGGTATAATAACAGATGGATTTGGACCAGGAAATGTTTTATCCTCATTAGTTACAATAAATAAGACATCTTCGTTTATTAAGTAATTGGCAGCTTTCATCATCTTTGTGTAGCTAAAATGATTATCATAAGAAACAACAACTGCTGAAACTGGGCTTTCAAGATTAATATTTTCCAAGAAATCTGTTTTTGTATATTTACCAAAATGATCTTCTCCAATACCTATTGTATCTACTCCAGCGTTACGTAAAGTCTTTCCTAATCCACTTGTCCCAATGACATAAGCAGGATTATTACTTTTTCTATTTTTTGATATATAATCTGCTCCAACAATAGCTGGAGTAAATACATTCTTTAAAGGAATATTGTTAAAACCTAATTTAACTAGTTTTTTACCATAATCTTCTAGTGTTTTTGTTGAATTATTTGATATTAAATATACATTCTTATTTTTATTTACTAATAAATTTATAAAATCAATTGCTCCTGGAATTGGCTGGTTACCCAGCCACAATACTCCATCTGCATCAAATAAGAAATTGTCAAATGAATTTAACATTTCATTTAATTCTAAATTTGGTATTGATAACATTTTAAGAAATAAAAATAATGATTTTTCTATAATAAATTAAAAATTAAAAATAATGTATTTTAATAGATAAAATTATAACAATAAATAGGATGTAAATATTAATTTGAAAAAATAAAACTTGTAAAAAAATTGTAGACAAATTTCCAACTAAGAGAAATTATTTTTTTTATTTAAATTAATTTTAATTGAAAAAAAAAGTAAAATTTAATCAAATTTGGAAAAGACAATAAATAAAATATATATGTAATAAGAAAAAGTTAATTTATTTTTATTTATTAATATTACAAATTTTATAAATCAAAAAATAAATTTATTTTTTAATTAGAAATATTTATAGTTTTACTTTTGGTTTTCTTCTTTAATCAAAAAATATACTGTATTTATGTTTTAATTAAACAAATCAATTTGATATTTCTAAATTATTTGTAAATGATAATAATATACCAATTATTATTAATAAGAACAATAATTAAGTTTTTGTACTTAATTCGCTAACTATTTATAGAGCTAATAATAAAGTATCAAATATTATAAGTGATAATCTAACAAAAATATATACTGAAATTATTATTTAACAAATTTAGAAGAAATAAATGTAAAAAGTATTCAGAAAATGAATTACATTCTATTGATATTATAATTTTTGAGATAATTATATTAATAAGTTTTTTTATTGTTGTATTTTATAATTATAATAACCAAAAAAAATAATTTTTTTTTTTAAAAAGAATAAAAAATGTTTTATAAATTTTTTTTTATAAGTACCGATTAAAAATACATTACTGTTCAATAACCTATAATTTTATAATAATATTTGTAAAAACGTATAATTAAAATAATGCTTTTAAAAAAAACTTTTCCTACATATATTAACTAAAACATTTTTTTTTATAGATTTTCAAAGAACAATAAAAAAATAATAAAATTAAAACTACTTTATTATGTAAAAATCATTGTTTAACAATTTATCAAAATTAATTAAATTTTTTGATATCATTTTTATTTTTCTTAAAATAATATTTTTTATATATTTTAATAAAGAAACTTTTATAAAAATTTACATAATTTGGAATTCTTCTATTATTTAAAAATTTTAAATTTATTATTTGATAATAATTAATATATTAAATTAAATAATTCAAAAAATAATAAAAAGTTTGTGAATAAAATATGTTTAGAACATAAATTTTTAAAAATATTTTTTATTAGTTTATTTATTATCTCATTTGTTAAAAAAAATACATAAAACATTGATGAATCCTTAAAAATGTATAAAAAAAAGTTAGGGTTTTTGGTTTTGTAAGATTATAATTTTAAATTTTATTTGTTTTGCTTTACGTTAAAGATTATAATTTATTATTAATAAGGGAAATAAAATAAATTTATCATTAAAATAAAAAAAATGAATCACTAACTTTTGTAAGCAATGTTTAAAGTTTAAAAAAAAATATACTTATTTTTAAATTTTAATAACTTTTTTTTGTAAACATAATTTTTTTAAATACTATTATTCTTCATATAATTATTTAGAAAAAGAATTTAATATATATTAATTATTATAATATTATTAAAACCAATTAAATATATTTCTAATAAATTTTTTTTTTTATACTTATATTAAATATTAGAAATTTTTTTATTTTTAACAATTTAATAATTATATATTTTAAAACTAAATGAATTCGATTATTTTCATTTTTCTATTCATTTTAAAATATACTATTTGTTTTTTTAAATATTTAAACAAATAGACTTTACATGTATAAAAATTTTGACTCAATAAGAAATAATTTAAATTATTACAACCAACTTATAAATTTATTAACACTATTTTTTAAATAAAAACTTTAATAATTAATAACATAATTATTTGTTTCTTAAAGTATTATAATAATATAAAAATGTATTTTATCCAAGTAATAGTTTATTGTATTATTTTTTTATACTTAACCTATTGATTTTTTTTGTATAAAAGTTTATTTCATCAACATAATTTAATATTTTTGATTTAATAAATATAAGAGAAAAATTTTATTTTTTGAAAAATAAAATTAACAAAAATTATTTATTTAAAATAATAATTTATTTAAAATAAAAACTTTAAATACATATAATTTCTGTTTATTTTCTTAATACTGGTTTAATATTTTTATTAAATAATATATTTTAAAATGTGGTCACATTTTTGCACTGTTGTTTTAAACATTTAATTTTTTTTATCAATATAAATTTTTACAAATCTTGTGTACTTTAAAGAGAAAATTTTATTGTTTTTTTTAATTTACCCTACACGTTTTTCTATATATTTGTAATCATTTAGTTAAAATTTAATATTTAAACATTAGAACATTTAAAAAAAAGCTATAATAAAAGATAATGTACTTTTTTTAAAATAAATAAATATTTAATTTCCATTTATCATATGATATTTATTAGTTTTGGTAAAAAAAAATTTTCACTTCTTAAAATTAAAAGCCAATCTTTTAAATATATATTGTTTTTATTTTATCTTTTTGTACTTATAAATATGAATGATAAAATGTTAAGATTTTTATTGTGTTTTTAAAATTATTTGTAAATTTTTTGACATCATTTTTTAAAAATAGTATATATAAGTCATAAAATAAATAGGAATGTTGTATTAATTTTTTTTTATAACAAATTATTTAAAATGACAAATTTACCTTTTATTTTTTTTATCATTTTACTATATTATATAGTAACTTTTAATATTATTATGAAAAGGAATATTATTATTTTTGATAGAAATTTAATATATATTTTTTTTTGCTAAAGTAAAAAATAATTTGTATGAAGTTATAATATATCATCTTCATTAGGATAGAATATGAACAATTGGCAAAAATTTTGATAGATTAAAAAAAGAGTTAGAATAAAATCTGCAGTTTGATATTAAAAATAGTTACTTTAATAAGTATTATTTTTATTTCACAGATCTAATGATTATTTTTATTAATGTCATCTTCTAATTAACGTATATTTATTATAATATTTTATAACAATTTTCTTTTATTATTTGTGTAAGAATAATGATAATATGATTATAAAATATTTATATATAAAAAGTTTCTATGTTTACAAATTATTTGTAATAATGAATAAAATACATAACAAAATCACATTTGATTTTCCTCTTCTAGTGGGTGGCTATTAATTTTCTTTTAACTTTTTCCTTGTTAAATTTATAAATAAGCCAATTGTTAATAACTTTTATTTCGTATAATTTTTAGCCAATAATCATTAAAATAATTAATTCTGTTTATAAATATATTGCTTTTTAACTATAACATCTTTTATTTTACAATATTAAAATATGTGAACTTTTTTTTTATAAAATATCTATTTTATATGTAATAAATAGAAACTCGTCAATTATCTATTTTTTTTATCTTATCTTTTTTAATATGATTAATAAACATTTAACTTTTTATATATTATAGAAAGAAACAAATAAAAATTTAGTGTATCATTTTTAATATTTTTTTTCTAATCTTTATAAGTATTTTTTTATCATTAATAATTGTAATATGAATAATATTTTTTATAGAATAAAAAAAAGATATTTTTATATTTATAACGATTATCTTATCAAATATCATACTAAATAATAAAAGTATGATAATTTATAAAAAAAATAGTTAGAAAATTTTTAATGAAATCTTTTTTTAAAATATTAATATTGAAAAAAAAAATTTTTTTATTAATAATTTATTTATAAAAACTTTATTTAACTTAATTAATAAGTACATTTTTATTTATTTTTTACTTTAAAAATACTGTATTATAATATATTTATGTCAGCTGTCTCAAAATATAAAACATCTTTATTACAAATTTTATAATAATAAGAAAAAAATATATTATAAAATTCATTTTATATGACATAAATTTAAAATATAATGGTAAAACGAAAAAAAAATTATTATAGAAATATTTAATTAAAAAGCGCTATTTTAAAAAAATATAATAAGATAATCCTTAACTTTTCATCTTATAACTTTCTTAACAATTTTTAACATATTTTTGATCATCACATTTAATTTCCCTTATTTTATTTAAGCATCTTTTTAAAAAGTTTAAACATATATACATTCATAAAAATAAATATCTTCCTCATGAATCATATAATAAAAGTCAATAAAAGTAAAGTGATAAACTCATTTCCTTAAAATTTCTACAAAATCTCAATAATATTAAAGTTAAATCCTTTCATAAACTAAAATATTTTTAAGTTGTTTATATATCATAATAGGAGTAAATTTATATTAAAACATTAGTTATTTTTGATTATTCTTTTTCTTACTATTATTTATATTATTTTTAACTAAACATCTTATTATAAACATACATTAAAGATTTAAAAATAAATTTATAAGTTTATTAGAAATAAATTATTTTATAATTTAAATTGTAAAAATAATCTTACTATAATTATATATATTTTGTTTTTTTTTTTTATTAAAAATAATTAATTAAACAAATAAATAAATTAACTTTAATTATAGATATATATTTTTTTTAAAAAATTAATTAATTATTTTGACATGTAATATATTTTTACAACTTATCTATCTAATTCATTTTTACTGATTAACGGCACGAAAAATTTTCTCTATACAATTAAATATATTTAATCTTCTTATTACTACATTCTTTCTAAACAATTTTTTAATTCATTTTAAATAAAATAAAACAATAAATTATATATTGAATTGTAAAAGTTCTTCCAAAAATATATTTCTACTTCATTAACTTTTTAAAACATCATAAATTTTGTTAAATTAAAAAAGAATAAAATTTTTTGGAAAAGGATATAATTAGATATTTTGTCTATACCATAGATCCTTTTAAATAATGATTTATATATGTTGAGAATTTTGTTAAGAAAAAAAAAAAAGTTGAGAATGTCTTTTAACTAAAACTAAATAAATAAATAAATATCTTAAGATTGGAATTTATTATTGGCAAAAGAAGTAAAAATTTTCTATTATTAATATTTTCTGATTTAAATGTAATATATCAACAAAAAATATATTTATTATAGAAACATTAATCAAAATTTATTTATTTAGAACGTATAAATAAATTATATTTTTTTTATTTCAATTGAATTATGAAGAATTTAAGTGGAATTTGAACAATTTTATTTTCTAAATAGAAATATTTTAATTTCTTATTTTTTTTATTAATCTTTTTTTTTAAAAAACCACTCGATTTTTATAAATAAATTTTTTTTTCTACTAGAAATTTTTATGTAATATAAAATAATTACAAAGTACATGACAAGGTTATATTATCATATGTATATATACATGGTTAAATAAATGACAAAATATTCTTAAAACATACCCATTAACTATTATTATTTTTTTTTCCTTTTTATCAAAATTTTTTTTTATTATTATTCTATTATAAAAAAAAGATTTATAGTATAATTCTATATATCCTTTTTTTTTTTGTTTTTAAAAGTTTTAAAATAGTTTATCATTTAAATATGTTGATTATCTTTATAAGTGTCATGTATCAATCTTTTAAATATTATTTATCTTTTTATCTAATTGATCGTATTAAAAAAAATACTCCCAATACTATTGAATATTTAAAATCCTTTTGGAATTATCTGATTGATATTTTACTTATTCTCAAAAGACTCATAAATACTCTTTAAATGTATTTTCTTTTTATTTCAAAGATTTCTTCTATTTATCTTTAAATATTTTTACATTTGCATTAAAAAAAAACACATTTTTTTTAATGACTATTTAAAATAAATGTATAGTTAATAAGATAACTGCAAAATTATTTGTTCAAATTTGCTTCTTTTTTTTTAATAAGAAATTTGATATTTCATTTCTTTTTATATAATATAAAAGTTACTACTTCAAAAATATTAAGTTGCAAAAGAAACTTTGCTTATTACTACTTCTACCTATTTTATAAAGATACTATTAAGAAGTATTGTTATGAAAAATTTCAGTTATAATTTTATCTTTTGTTTTATTTTATTTTTAAATATATTAACTTTTTTTATTAAACAATATAAAAATACTTAAAAAAAGATTTATTGTATACTCTTATTTATTTATAAATCTTTAAAATAAATTTTTATGATAAAAATATAATTTAATTTTAAAAGACATTTTTTTTATTAAAACATTTATAGTTCATTTTAATTTTTTTATTATATTTATTTATAAAAATGAAATAGATTAACATATTAAGTTATTAATTTGAATAATTAAATATTTTTCAAAACATTAAACATATATAGTATATTTATTATATAAAAAAAATTTTTTTTAATTATACTTCTTAATATTTCTTATAGGTAATTAATATAATATTTTTTTTGCTAAAAATCACACAATATTTTTTAATGTTTTTATTAATATATTTAAATATCTATTTTATGTTAGTGTAAAATATTTTATTATCATCTTTCATAATATGTTTGTAAACTAAAAAAAAAATTTTATTAAGAATGTATTAGAAAATTTCATAATCTCTACACAATTTCATTATTGTAAATATAAATAATAAATTTCTAATTGGAGGTTTTCTTTCTTCTTTACTTATAAAAACTAATTCTTATTATATATTTATCTTTTTAAAATATACTGAAAAATGTATTTTTAAAAAGTAATCATCTTTATTGTGAACCATTAACAATTTTATAGTATGTCATTTATACTATCTTTTTTTAAACTCATACTAATATTTCTTATTTCTTTTTATATTTATAAATTTTAAAAATATCATAATTTTTTTTTTACCTAACATTAATAAATATATGCTTTGTATTTTTATTACATTAGAAAGTTTAATGATACATATAATTTTAAATTAATTGTCTTTTTTTTAACTTTTATATTATATAAAATTTTGATTTTTTTTTTGTTATAGTAGTAAAGAAATTATTATTATTATATAACAAAAAGAAATGCATATATTATTTACAGTTATTAGTAATTTCTTTTTTAAACATTTATACATTTTTACCCCATATATTATACATTATTACTTATAATATTTTTCTTTCATAAAAATAAAATTTAATAAATTATTAATTCTTTAGTTTAAACAAAACTTAGAATAATTGTACATTTTATGTTTTCTTAAAAAAAAAAAAAAACTATTTTAATACATTAATTATAAAGTTTAAATATATTTTATATACATTTATACTTTCTATTTACACAAATAATTATTTTTTTTTTTTAAATTAAAAAAATTTTCTTATATTATTATATTCTAAAAAACAATGATGTAATACTTTTAATTTTATAAAAAAAAATATTAAATGTTATTATAAAAAATGTTACTTAAAAGATAATTAATTTTATCATTTTGTGACGTTTGTACATTTAAATATTAATAATTTCTTATTTTAGATAGTAATAGAATATTAATAAAATTAATAGTTTCATCTCATTTTGAAATATTTAAAGATATGCTAATGATTTTAAAAATTGGATATTATTAATATAAACTAAATAATTTTTATTTTCTAAGAAAAAAGAAATTTAAATTAAAATGGCTCGAAAATTATGTCCAAATGATGTTTCATTATTTTCTGGAAATGATACATTTACACAATTATCATTACATTATTTAGATCTTTTTTATAATTTTTATGCTAAACCACATGGATATATATGTTTAGTTATTTGTATTTTTGGTCTTGTTACAAATTTTGTTCATGTAATTGTTTTGACTAGAAAAAATCTTAGAAAATCAGCCGTAAACTGTATAATGACAGCTGTTGCTTTCTGTGATATGGGAACAATGTTTACATATTTAATTTATAACTTACATTATGTTCTTGGATTTTCATTTTCTACTAAATCATGGTATGTTATAAATATAATAATTTTTTTTAATATTATTATAGTTCAAATAAAAATTCATATAATTGGAATATATTTTTATATATTCATGTTATTGGATCTATTCTTCTTCATTCAACAACATTATGGTTAGCTGTAGCAATGGCATTTTTACGTCGAATTACTCTTCAAACAAATTCATTTAATTCATCATGGCAAAAAGCAAAAATAGCACGTAAAATATGTATTGTAATTTTTATATTTACATTTATATCAATTATACCAACAATATTAGTTCATAATATAGTTAAATTAAATAAATGGTATCCAAAAGATGAAGGAAAAAAATGTTTAAATGATTATGGTGGAAATGAAAATATATCATTTCAACGATATACAATTGATTTTCCTGAATTTGTATTAAAAGATAATTGTAGAATATTTAAAGGTAATCTTTGGTTATCAGGAATATTAAACAAAGTTATTCCATCTTTACTACTATTTTTCCTTTCCTTTAGTCTAATGTCAAAACTTAAAATAGCCCAAGAGAAAAGGAGAAAACTTTTAGAAAATGGTCATAAACTTTCACATGATAATACTATGAAAAGAAAATATACTGATAAAACTACTCCAATGTTATTAGCAATATTAATTGTTTTTCTTATGACAGAAGTTCCTCAAGGAGTAGTTATGATTATCACTGCTATTTATACAAATGATGGTTTTAATGTATTATATAAAAATTTAGCTGATATTTTAGATCTCTTATCATTAATTAATTCATCTGTCAATTTTATAATGTATTGTGTTATGTCATCAAGGTATCGTGCCACATTCCTTCAAGTTGTATTAAATCGTAAATTTCAAAATATTATTATTAATAAAAATGGTATTACAACATTATTTTTTACAAAAGAATTTATTCCATCAACATCTAATGGTAATCAATTATTAAAAATGAAAAGTACTTCTTTACAAAATAATATTAATGAAGAATTAAATTTTTTAAATAAAAAAAAAGATATTATTAATAATAAAAATGACAAACAATCTGTATCTATTAAAAAAATTGGTACTTCTCAATATAGAGGTATGAAAAAATTAAAAAATTCAATTGGAGAAAAAAATTGTTTTGTATATGAGGATAAAAATCAAGACATTACTAATGTATGTGATACTAATTCAATTTTTGAAGATAACAAAGAAGAATATTCTATTGCAAAAATAGAAGGTGATATTCAAATATAATATATATATTTTATATACAATTATAAAATTGAATAAAACGGGTTATATAAATAATTAATTATATATATATTCATTATATGTGCAATAAACTTTTATCTAAAATACTTTAAAATTTAATTATTAATTCTATGTTTTGTTATCAAAAAATAAATTGGTATGATTATTTCCGTGACCAATAAAACCATATTTTTGATATACATATTCTAAATAATTTTCTTAGGTTGAAAATAGATATCATAATGTAACAAAAATAAGATGCATCCGGTCGAGATATCTTATCAGTCATTAATTTGTTAAATATAAATAAAAAATTTAGATTTATATATTAAAGTTACTATAGTCATGAAAACGTAAGTTTGACAGTTTATTTTAATATGCCCTTACTTTAGTCTTTTATTAACTTCACTTTTGATTCTTGGATTCTTACAAACAGCTTTGGCTGTCATAGGATTTGATGGTATTCAACCACTGTCTGTTAGTACCTTACAATGTCTTCATAAAGAAGGATATCGCTTTTTCATTGCTCGTGCTTGGGAATCTTCGGGAAATTACGATTATACTGGAATACAAAACATAAAAAACGCTAGAAATGCTGGATTTGAATATGTTGATGCTTATCTTTTCCCATGTTTATCTTCTGGATGTGCTCATGCTGCTAACCAAGTTGAAGCTACTATTGATAAACTTAAATCATCAGGAGCTAAAATTGGTATGTTGTGGCTTGATATTGAACGTTATGCCTGGCCAGCTAATTTAGCTTCTAATAGAAACTTTATTAGTGCTATGGTTTCTAAAGCTCAATCTATGGGAGTTAAAGTTGGAATTTATTCAAACTATTACAATTGGCAGGCTATTGTTGGTCTTGATTATACTAGTCACAGTAATTGTAAGTTTTAATATTTTAATATCTAAAAATATAATTATTTAGTACCACTTTGGTGGGCTGATTATAATGGACACCAAGATTATACTGGCTTCACACCATTTGGAGGATGGAGTAAACCATCAATTCACCAATATACCGGTGATGTTAATGGAGGATGCGGAGTTGACTTAGATCAATCATGGTACCCTTAAATAATTTTTAATTTTTTATTTGAATAAAATGACAATAATATTTTTATAAAAAATTTAATATTAATATTTTTCTTGTAAATATTAATTAAATAATAGAAAGTAAAATTTATTAATAAAATGATATATAAAAAAATATTTTAAAGATATAAATTAGTAGTGAAAATTTTTGTTAAAAAAAATAATAATTACAAGATAAAATAAAAAGAAAAAAAAAAATATTTTTCTTTAAAATACAAATATTTCCATTATATTATTATCATTTATATTAATATAATCAAATACACACAAAAAAATAAGTACAAGCTTTACTTGAAATTGTGAAAAAATTTTAAAACCACTAAGTCAATCAGCTGCAGCTAACAATTTCTTAAAATTTTTGCAAATTATAAGTCCATCTGATGATTATTTTTTGAAAAAATCTAACATAAAAGATGCAATTAAAAATGTTAAGATAAAAACAATTATTCTACATCATATTTTTTAAATGAATTAATTAAAATTGGTCCCATCTTTGTATCACTTCTTAAACTTAAGATATGATGAAAAATATATCTTGAAAAGTTTGAAGTACAAAACATCCTAACTCAAGTAAATGAGCTTCTAAAAACATGAAACCAGATGCGCTGGATTTCTTAAGAATTTTTAACTATAGTCCATGTTGAAAATATTTTCTAAACATCAACCGTTCTTGAGATACAACCTATGGTATTTTTGCGCGTCTAATCTATTGTCATTATTTTTTTTATATCTCAGTAACTATTGAAGATATGAAAATATTTTGAACGCATATTTTATTTGAAAATCAATTAGTAGTTGAATCCAGAATCTCGCTTGTTTTCATCTCTATTCTGAAACGAGATATAGCAAAAGGGAAAAATTTTTTCTAAATATTTATTCTTATCGACTTTTTATATCTTAGCTAAAACTTATCATATTATCATAAGACTAGCTTCATTCGGATCTTTTTTTAATGTTGGTCTAAAATAAATTGTTTCTGCAAAAATATCTTTAATCATTTCAGAGATTCACCATTGATCTAAATATACTCACTTTGACCTCAAGCATAAGTACTAAAAAAAACTTTTTTTTGGAATTTCAAAATGAAATTATACTCATTTGATAGCCTTTGAAAACTTATGCATTTTGAATATTATTAAGGCTATATCAAAAACAAAGTTTGAGAAGTTGTGATGAGTTAAAGTTAGAAGCGAAACTGAATTTAAAAAATGAGTGTTTACTGTACCAGACATTATCTAATATTTTTTTAACTTTGAAATGAATCAGCTACAAATGAGAAACTTATAAATATTCGTAAATGTCAGATACACTTGGTGATTTTTTTTTTCCATACATATAAAAAAATACAAAACTTTTAAAATTAATATTAACAATATTTTCTTGTTATTTATAAAATATAATTTTAAATAATAACAATGTTTTTAAATGATTTAAATTGTCAAATAAATAAATACATTATTTTTCATAAATTAAACTTTTAACATTAAAATTTATAAAGCAATATATGTTGCTGCAAAATAATATAGATGTATAATATAAATTTTTACTATAAATAGATATTTGAAGAAATCAAATAATACTGATGTCATTGTGATATATAATAAATTTTAGTTAATAATAAAAAATATTTTAATAAATTTTCTAACTCTAATAATACTATGCTTAAAAATAAAAATTTAATTATTTTTTTCCAATTCATTGAATTTACTGTTAATAAATTTTTTTTTAAGATATTTAACAAATTTTTTGTTTATTTAAAAATATAAAAGATAATGGATTAAACGTGTAGAAATACTAAACATCATATTACAAAAGAGAGGGTAATATTTGCAAAAGTAATTAAACGTTGAATTCATCTTTAAAGTTGAAATAAAAGTCTAGCGTATTAAATTACACATTTATTTGAGCTTTTTGAAAAAAAATATAAATTTTTTTTATATCATGAGAAACTATCTTTGATTCTAATTGATCAAAACATCTAAAGTTTTAATTTTTTTAATATACTTGATTATATTTAAATATTACCATTTTTCAACATCTATCAAATAAATGTATTTTTATTTTAAATTTTCAAAGAAAAATTTATTTTTTATTTCATTTTGTAAATAGAAACAAAAATAGTTTAACACTAATATATTAAAGTATATTTTGTAAAATTACTTTTTCTTATTTTGTAATAAATTATAATATAGTAAACAAATATAAATATTTTGTTAGTACATAAAAACTTTTTTTTTAAATTTATCACTAAAGAAATACTTTCATTTTTGTTATTTAAAATAAACTTTATAATGTAAAAATAAATTATTTTTAAAAAATTTCATTTCTAAAGTTATCATGAAATACATTTATTAATATCAATCAAATTATGACATATTCACTTAAATATAACAAATAACATGATATTATTTAAAAAGTAACCAAAAAATAATTTAATATATATAAAATAATAATAAATATTAAAAATATTTTATAAAAATAACATTAAAAATAACATTTTATTTGTCATAATTTATTATTAAAATTAATATTTTGTATAAATTAATAAATTTTTCTTTAAATTAAAAACATATGTGTTTTTAAACAATGTTTTGGAATGTTTTGATTTATTTTATATTAATTATTTATAATTGTTTTTGTTATTATAATAACCATGAAACTGTTTCTGAAAGATATAATTATGATGAATATTTAAATCAATATAGAGATAAAAATTTTAATGATAATTATCAAAATCATTATAAACCAAAAGACTATGAAAATTTTAAAGCTGTTCCATTAAATTATTTATGTTCTGGATATTCGTATGAAAGATTTGGTAAAATTTCTTTAGGAAAATGTAATCAACATTATATGGTATGTAATTTTGTTTATAATTCTGGTATTATTGAATCATGTGAAGAAGGTTATATATTTGATAGATATAAGGGTTGTATTCAAGCTTCATCAAGTAAACATTGTATAAATACAAATAAAGATGATAGAGATTTAGCTATAATACAATTGGCAAAAGATGTTAAATTTTGTAATCAGGGTGCTGGTATTTACAGAGGTCATACAGGAAACAATATATGTTCTAAAGAAATACTTATATGTACTGAACAAAGAAAACCAATTTTAATATCTTGTAGACCTGGTTTTATTTTATCATTTAATCCATTATCTAATAATTTAGGAAAAAAAATAGAATGTATAAAAAAAGTTGATTGTCAATTTGAAGTTACACACAAAGTAACACCTGTTACAATGGAAATGATGGTTAGGTATTGTCAGATGAAAGATAATAAAAATGAGTATAATTATTTTAAATTAAAAGATGAAAAAATATGTAAAAATTGGTATGTTTCATGTGGAATTGATACTATACGTGAATTAGTATTTTGTCCACAAAATCAAATATTTGATGAAAGAATTGGTTTCTGTAGAAATAAAGAATATGATGATCAATGTATTGAAAAAAAATTATGTACCAAACAAAATATGTGGAAATTATTACCATTAGGATATTGTAAAGAAGAATACATTTATTGTCATGGAGAAATACCATATACTAAACGTTGTAATTATCATTATATATTTGATCCATATAATATGAAATGTGTACCAAGAAAAAATGTTGAAATTTGTAATAAAAATGATGGAAAAAATCCTTTAATACCATCTTTAACACAAGAAAATTGTAAAAAAAATGAAAATATTAAATTATCATGTTCAGAATTATTAAAATGTAAAAATGGTGTCTATAAAAAATATGTATGCCCTCATTTAACAAGATATGATGAAAAATATGACAATTGTATTATTGATAAAAATTGTAAAAAATATACTCATATTAATACATGTATTGAAGGAGAATTATTTACTGATAATAATTGTAAATTAATATTTATATGTAAAAATGGTAATTTTATTGAAAAAAAATGTATATCTAAATTATTAAATCCAATTGAATATGGTGAATGTGATAAATGTTATAGAGATCAACATTATAATAAAAATAATAATCATATTCATAATAAATATTATCATGGAATGGAAAGAGAATCATGTAATGATTATGATACAATTCCAAGTCCTAATAAAAATGAATATTATTTCTGTTATGATGGTTCATGGTATTTAAAAAAATGTAAAGAAAAAAAAAAGTATGATCATCAATATAAAATGTGTAGATATAATGATGATATATCAAATGAATATAATTATGAAAATCCTCAAATTTATAAATGTATTGATCATATTAGTCCATTAATTCCTGATTATAATGATTGTACATCATTTAGTATGTGTATAAAAGGAAAATATAGAACAATAAAATGTCCAATAGGTTCAATTTTTAATCCTAAAGGATCAATTAAAAATAAAAATTTTTGTTTATCTTCAATTACCTGTCCTCCACCTTTATATAATAGAAAATGTAATAATGGTGAAATGTTAATAACTAAAAATTGTAACAAATATTATGAATGTTATCATAATAAATGGAGTGAAAGATATTGTAAAGATGGAAGATATTTTAATGGTCAAACTTGTTCAAAAAATATTATTTGCCCTAATAAAGATAATTTATATCCTTTACCTTTACCAACTCCAGGATATCCTGATTATACAATACCAGGAAAACCAAATTATCCTAATAATTATTGTTATGAAGGATCAATACGTGAACATGAAAAATATTGTAATAGAATATATAAATGTATTAATGGAAAAGAAGTTATTAAAAAATGTAAAGGTGAATCTGTTTATAGTTGGGTTCATAAACAATGTATTTTTGATACTACATATTGTGGTAATAAAGAAATTTGTAAAAATGGTGAAAGAAGTAATACAAAAAAAACTTTAGATAGAATAAATGATCCATTATTTAATAAATATTCAGTTACTAATTTTATAAAATGTTACAACAATAAATGGCATCAAAAAAGATGTAAAACAGGTTTTGTTTTTGATGTTATAAAATTAGAATGCTATATTAAACATATATTCCCTAATTTACCAGAAAATAATAATGATAATTGTATTGAATCTGGTGGAGAAGCTGGATATAAACCTCATAAATTTGATTGTACCAAATTTTATCAATGTGCACATGGAAAATGGATTGAAAAAAATTGCGGCCCAGGTACTGCATGGAATCAAAAGATTACTACATGTGATCATATTGGAAAAGTATCTAGTTGTAAAAATAATAATATTAATTCATATTAAATAAATAAATATTTATATATATATATATATAAAGTTTTTAAATTTTATATTAAAATAAAATATTATTCAGGTTTTTTTAAAAAAAAAAAGTTATATTAAACAAGATAGTTTAATATATATATATATATTTATATATAAATAAATAAATAGTTAATCACAAAAACAGATAATTCGACATAAATGAATTTTAGATATAGGTTTAGATTTCATTGTTTCAGATGTTTTACGTGTTCTTGTACAATTAAATGTTCTTTCTTCAGCTTCAATAATTGCATCTCTTGCACCAGACCATGATCCAATACCATTTAATCTATATTGATATGGATAAAGTCCATGAAAATAAAGGCTTTTAAAAAGTTTTATATCACAAAAGAAATATTTTAATAAATTTGGTTTAACATTTAACATTTTACCAAGTTTTTCCATATAATCAACATAATGTACTTGTATTGTATGTCTTCTAGATTTAACAAATATTTTTTTATTCTTTTCATTACATTTAATTGCATCTTTAATCATTTCATTTTTTGATGGTAATTTTATTTTTCCACTAATTACTGCACAATGAACTCTACATTGCATCTCACTGATAGGCATTATACTACCAGTTGGTTGAATTAAACCAATAATACATAATGTATTGTGTGGAGCAAGTCTTGGTAAGTACATATAATTATATAATTCAACAATATTTTCTTTAACATCTATCAATGTTCCATTCTCAATTATAGGGAAAGTAAAAGAAAAACCTGTTGCAAAGATAACAACATCAACATCTTCAACATACGTTCCATCATCAAAATGAACTTCTTTTTCACCAAAACTTGATACATTTGGTTTAATAATAACAGTTCCTGATATAATACGATTTGGTAATTCATCATTTACTGTTACATGAGCACTTAAAAATCTATGTTTAGGTTTTAAACCAAATCTACCATGATCAAATCTTTGATTAACTTTTCTTTCAAGTACACTATTTTCAAAACATAATGGTATTATTTTTCTAATATGATAATTAAAACGATTTAAGTATACTTGATCAGATGGTTCACCATGATCAAAAACTCTATTAATAACCCATGATCCTGATCTTGTTGAAAGGTAAACATTTTTAGCACATTTACTTAATTCAACAGCTATATCACCACCTGAATTACCTATACCAATAACAATAATTTTTTTATTGACAAACTCTTGAAAATCTTTATAATCATGACTATGAATTATTTTTCCTTTAAAATTATCTTGACCAATAAATTTAGTAGGCCAATATGGTGTTGTATGATGTCCTGTACATAACATTACTGAATCATACTCTTCTTCTATAACTTCTTCTGTTTTAATATTTTTTGTTGTAACTTTCCATTTACCATTATGTTCAAATTTTTCATGTCTTTCAATATTTATAACAATTGTTGAAAATTTAATATATTTAATTAAATTAAAATGTTCCGCATATGAACGAAAATATTTTAATAATTCTGAATTATGCATAAAATTTGCTACTTCTGCTGGTGGAGGAAAATCAGAATAAGCAGTCATTTCTTTAGATGTATTTATTACAGTACTTCTCATAACTGTTCCTTCATCTAAATAAAATAAAAATACAAAAAAGAAATAATTTAAATATAAAATACCTGGACATGGATAAGGTTTAAATCTCCATAAACCACCAATATCATTAGATTTTTCATAACATGTAACATTAAAATTACTATCTAAAGCACATTTAATAGCCGGTAAACCACTAGCACCAGCTCCAATAACACATACATTAACCATTTTTTTTTTAATATTATTATAATAAGATATAACTAAAAATATAATAAAATGAATTAAGTAAAATTAAATATCTTTTTCCATCTTTTAATATATGGGTGTGTATTATTATAAGAATATTTTCTACTTTTAAATATATAATACAATTACGTGGATTTTTAATTTAAAATTTTATTATATCAAATAAAAAAATCAAATCAAGTATATTTTAATGATCAAACTACAAAATAAAAACTTAAATAAAAAGTATAATTAAAAACAAAATATGTATCATTTAGTTTGACATTTTTAATAATTTATATAAATAGTAAAAATAATGTTAAATTATATAATTTAATGTTAATTTAACTTTAAATAATTTGTTAATTCAAATATATATAAGTTTTTTATTTTTTTCATTTATTTAATTTGCTTTTAAAAAGTACAAAAATTAAAATAATTGTGTTTGTATTTTTTTTTTATTTAAAATTATTACATTTATATTTTTATTTAATGATTGATAAATTTGTTTATACATAATATAAAGATGATATTATATTAAAATATATTTTAAATTTTTACTAACTAGTTCAAAAGAAAGTTCATATATTAGAAAGAAAAGAAATGTTATTTTGAAAGAAAATGAAGAGAAATTATATTAGACATAATTTTAATGTATATTATTAAGATAAATTAAAGGGTAACATATTAATTTAAATTAAAAAAAAAAAAACTACAAAGACATTGTTACATTATATATATTATAGTAAATAAAATAATTTATTATGAAATTAATTAAGAAACACTACAATATTTCTTATGATAATTTATTTAAATCATATAATAAAACTTGTAAATATATAAAATATTAATTTTTTAACCATGTTAAAAATTGTTTAAAGTTATTTTATTGTATCATTAGTATTAAAAAAGTAGCACATCAATAATTATTAAATTAATTAAAAATATTTTTTGTTGTTTTTATGATAGAAGTTTTACTTTCAAAATCTTCATTTTTTTTATTATTATTTTTTTGGAAAGATTTAGATAAATAATTTTTATTTTTTCTTGTTCTCTTTATTTTATAAACATTATCCATAACTACATCTGTTTCATCAATAATTTCTGCCATTAATATTTCTTCAACAATATCTTCAAGTGTTACCAAACCACAAAGTACCATTTCTTTTTCATTTATTATTCTTTTTTTTATCATAGCTAAATGATAATCACCTTTTTTAAATTCTTCTAACATTATTTTTAATGGTGTATCTTCAAATACAAAACGAAGGATGTGTTCAATATGTTTACATACAGTTTTAATTGTAAAATTTTCATCAGGACCTACTAAAGCAAGATCTTTAATAAATAATAATGATACAACATTATTTTTATTATTATTTGCATATATTGGTATTCTTGTATATCCTGTATTAACAATTTCTGTAACTGTATTTGGATTAAGAATAGTTGTTTCAGGTAACATATAAACATCTTCAATTTTTGTCATAACATCTTTAACAGTTTTATCAGCTATTTCCATAGCTCCAACAGCAATTTTTAATTCTTCTGATAATGTACCTTTATATTTTGTTGTCATTTTTATTAATTCTATAAGTTTTTTTCTATCATATGATACTACTTCATCATCTAATATAAAATCAAGAACTTTTGAAATTGGATAAGCTAATGGAAATGTTAACATCATAAAAAATCTTGTTATCCATATTGTTCTTGCTCCAACAGCAAGACCTTTTTTAACACAAAGTGATTGAGGAAATATTTCACCAAATACAACAATACCAGCTGATGATGCTATTAAAGCAACAATTCCTGATGTTAAATCATCCATTAAAATAGATATTGCAGAATTAACACATACATTTCCTATAAGAAGAGAACATAATAAAAGATTACCACTTTTTCTAATTGGTATAATTGCCTCAGCATATTTTTTTTCTGTTTTTGAACCTGATTTACAAATTAATTCTAATTCTTGTAATGTCAATGTCATTAATCCTAAATTTAAGCCAGAAAATAGTCCTGATAATAAAATTAACAATATTATTATACAAATTTGAATCCAAAAAGGCATAAGATATTCTCTTTGTTTTAAAAAAGTTGAAATAATAAAATCTATATTATTAACAAGTAAATATAAATTATTTATAGGTTCTGTAGATAAATGATAACATAACATATAAATTGATTTTGTATTAGGAAAAATAGTTATAAATGTTAATTTTTCTTTTGTTACCTTTATAAATTTATCTTTTGATATTTTTATTGAGATATATTGACAATTTTTATTGTTTGTAAAAGCTATATTATCAATTTCTTGAAGATTATATCCAAAAATAGTAATTTTAATTTCATAATTTGGTGTAACAAATGAAATTCCATTTTTTGAATATTTATAAATCTCTTGTGATTTATCATTTAATGTTTCTAAACGAAAACCAATAATATTAACTTCTATATTTTTATTAATTACTTTAAAATAATTATTATTAATTTTTAACAAATTACTATCATTAATTTTTGTATTTTTTATAATTTTATTATTCTAAAAAATTTTTTAATTATTTAATGAAATAATAAATATAATTCTTACCATATATGAAAATATAAAATTCTTATTGGTAATATTAATAATAATTAAAAACCAAAAGATATATTTCATTGCACTTAATAGGTATTAATTATTATAAAGTATGAGAAATTACATATTTTTTAATCAAAGATTTATTTTATAAGAAAATTTAATAAAAATAACAATTAAATTTTTATAAATTTACATGGAAAAATACTTATTTATTTTTACATTTTATGCAAATAAAAAGTATAATTGAATTATTTAAATTATATTAATATTACCATGGATTTAACAAATAAATTTAAAAATAATATTATAGAAATATAAAATATTCTTTTAACACATTTTTATTTATTGGTTAAAAAAAAATGAATGTTATATATACAAAAAAAAAAAAAAAAAATTAGTGCAATCAAAATATAAAATAACATTAATGTTTAATAAAAATTTTTTGTTAAATTAAGTATATATATACAAAAAAGTTAAAACTTTTTTTTCAACTAATAAAAATAGACAATCATAGTGAGATCGCTTCAATAAAACAATATATTTTACTTATTTTTCATTAATATCTTTTTGAATAAGTGCTGTTGACTCAGTTGAAGTTTCATCAATCTTTAGAATTGAAGATGTAGATAATTTACGTTCTATTGTCTTTGGTGAAATTTTACTATTTTTCTAAAAAAAAAAACTTAGATATATGTATATATATATTTTTAAAATTTACATTTTCTTCTAATTCAAAAATATTCTGTCCTTCATTAAAAAAACTTTCTTTTTCTTTAACATCTATTTCATTACTTTCAAATAATGATTCATTAATTGTTGATGATAAATCGTTTAAAGAACTTCTTTTAACTTCACCATTAGATGATGGAGAAATTGGTTGATTAGTAATACCTCCTTCACGTTGTAGAAGACTTGTCTTATATCCAACAATATAAGCAGAAGCTGATATATCTAAATATGTACATGTATCTCTTACAACAGCCGTATAATCAGGTGTAAATGTTATTAGTCTATTTTTATCACTAGCACTTGATATACTTTCACGTTGTCCTGGATTAGGTGAACTATTTACATTACCAAGACTTTTACATTTTCTTTCATCAGGAAATGCTGGAGGGCAAACAATTAAAAGTTTATCAAGAATTTCTCTACCAAGACAATGCCATGGACCGGCTTCAAATGTCATTGAATCTTTACCTATTGTTACCATAACTCTTCCTTCAA
This sequence comes from Strongyloides ratti, assembly GCF_001040885.1. Lineage (NCBI taxonomy): Eukaryota > Metazoa > Nematoda > Chromadorea > Rhabditida > Strongyloididae > Strongyloides > Strongyloides ratti. The sequence goes on from NC_037307.1 coordinate 141,785, forward strand.
GTATTAAAATAAAACGATCAGATTGTTCTTGAGAAGTATAAAGTTTAGCCCTTCTTGAAGCTGTTTTAATATTTCCAATATCTTGTAATTGTGTTAAATCAACTTTATGCACATTTTGTTTAATTAATTTTGATAAAATATGTTGGCTTATTCTATTAGATGAAAAAGCAGGATGATAAGTTGTTAGAAATTGAACAGCAACCATTTGTAATTGCATTGATATAATTTCTGGTACTTCATTATTATCAAGAAAACAATTTGTCAAATCTTTTCCTTTTGTTCGCCTTCTACGAATTTTATGAACATTATCAGTTATAACATCTGTTTCATCAACAATTTCAGCTTGTAATATTTCTTCAACAATATCTTCAAGTGTAACTAAACCAGATAATTCATATGTTGGATCTCCATTTCCTTTTTGAACAACTCTTTGTACCATAGCTAAATGATAATCACCTTTTTTAAATTCTTCTAACATAACACGTAATGGTGTATCTTCCATAACAAATCTAAGAACATGTTCATTATATGCACATACTGTTTTAACAGTAAAATTATCATCAGGATCCATTAAAGCAAGATCTTTAACAAATAACAATGCAACAACATTATGTTTATCATTTCCACCATAAATAGGAATTCTAGTATATCCCATGTTAAGTATTTCAGTAACACTTTTGGCATTTAATATAGTACTATCAGGAAGCATAAATACATCATCAATATTTGTCATGACATCTTTGACAGTTTTATCTGATATTTCCATAGCTCCAACAGCAATTTTTAATTCTTCAGCTAATCCTGCTTCATTTCTAGTAGTTAATTTTATCAATTCCATAAGCCTTTTTCTATCATATGATACTACTTCATCACCTAATATAAAATCAAGAACTTTTGAAATTGGATAAGCTAATGGAAATGTTAACATCATAAAAAATCTTGTTATCCATATTGTTCTTGCTCCAACAGCAAGACCTTTTTTAACACAGAGTGATTGAGGAAATATTTCACCAAATACAACAATACCAGCTGATGATGCTATTAAAGCAACAATTCCTGATGTTAAATCATCCATTAAAATAGATATTGCAGAATTAACACATACATTTCCTATAAGAAGAGAACATAATAAAAGATTACCACTTTTTCTAATTGGTATAATTGCTTCAGCATATTTTTTTTCTGTTTTTGAACCTGATTTTTGTATTAACATCAATTCTTGAGGTGTCAATGCCATAAGACCAAGATTTAAACCTGAGAATAAACCCGAAAGTACCAAAAAAACACTAATAACTGATACTTCAATCCAGAAAGGCAGTATATATTGGCGATCAGGAATATTTGTTGAGATATATGCATGAACATCATCAACAATAAAATAAGGAAATGGTTTAAGACCATTTAATAATTCTGCACTATCTTTTTGTTTTATACATAATTTATAATACTCTCGACTTTCTGGAAATGTAACTTCAACAACAAGACGTTTATTTGTAACAGAATCAAATCTTCCATAAGGCACTCTAATATTACTTGATGAACAATTATTATTATTAGTAAAAACAACTTCGGCTAATTCGTCAAGCCACCAACCAAAAAGTACAACACGTACAGCTTCATCTGCTTCAACTAATGAAATTCCTGAACCAGCATAACCATTATTTGGTTTATGACCACCATCACCACTAGCTATATCATGGGGTTCAACACGTAATCCAGAAACAAAAGCTCTAATTGGTTGATTAACCATTCCATCTGAAGTCATTGGTTTGGCAAATAATGAAGGTGTCAATTGCCTTTGTTGTGCTACTGGCTTAAAATAACAGTAAATGATAAATTAATTTATTAAAAAAAAACTATCTACCTCTGAATCCTGACATTTAATATAACAAGTGTAGTAAAAAATGTTTATAGTGTATAGAAGCCATGGGATAACTTTCATTCCCCAAAAATTTTACTTATGTTTCTGGCTAATGAGCAAGAGAACAAACTATAAAAAAAAATTATAAAATAAGATCACAAAAAAAAAAATTCATTTAGAAATATAATAATAGTATAATAAAAATACAAAAAAAAAGAAGTAAAATTTCTTTAAGGCATATAAAATTATATATTTCCTTATACTTATATATGTATATATTATATATAATAAAATATAAGAACAAAATTGTTAATACTTATATATGTATGTAAATATATATTAACCAAAGTATACATAATCATTTTCTCTATATATATATATATAATTTTGATAAGAAAAGTTGTACTACAACTTCCAAAATTAAAAATATATATAATATAGTTAAGCAATCTTACTTTTCCTCATTTTTAGGTTTATAATATAAAAAGCTAGAGAAAAATTGAATGTTTTAAGAAAGATAAAGCAAAAATAAAAAATAGTATGTTCTTAGATGGAGAGTTAAAAGTTTAGCAAAGAAAAAAAAAATTGAATAGGAATAAAAAAAATTTTTTTAAATATATGTGTGGCATTTTTAAAAATAAACATTACGAAATTATAATCATTTAAAAAACATAATTTTAGAGAGGAAATAATTTCTATTATTTTTGATGTTTCTTTTAATAACATACAAAAGTATTATTTTAAAATTTTTTAACACTTTATTTCCAAAAAAAAACATGTGAAAATTGTATGTGTCTCCTATATAAATAGATGTATTCTTAATAGCATATATGTAGACATATCTAAATACTTTGCTATGTATTCGGTAAAAGCTTAAATTTTAAAAATGTTTTTTAAAAACTGTTTATAAAAAAGTAAACCAAAAAAAAAAAATAAATTGTCATTTATAATTGATAAGTAATAAACATATTAGTATTTATCATGATATAATAAATTTAATTGGAAAGTTATGACAAAAACAAAATAAAACTTTAAATAATATTTTACATATAGACGTTGAAGAAAGCATAAAGAAAGAGTGGTAAGAATAAATGATCGTTGAAATGTTTATAATTTATATATATATATATATATGCCTTATAATAAAATAAACTTTTCTGAAACACTTTCCAATATAATAAAACATGTAAAAAAAGTGTTATATTTAATATACCTTGTCTGAAAATTAAAAAATCTAATATTTATAATCAATTGATAAAATATAGAAACTTTTTTATCTTTATAAGTATTAACAGATAATAGTATAATATAAAAATTATATAGTAACATGAATAAATAAAAACGTTAAATGACATATTGTAGTGGTTAGAAGTATGAGGAAATGTGAATGATTTGAACGATAGATGAAGAAAAATGTAGATAAATGTCAAAATTTTATATAAATATTTATTTTTTAAAGATATAGTTCAAATGATATTCTATAAATATGCAAAAATATTAACAAAGTATTTAAAAAAAAATTTTTTTTTTACGATTATAAAAAAAACATATTTATCTGAGCAATAATCAAATAATCTCATTTATCTAAAAAAAATGTATCTTTATTATGGAAAATATAATTTTTACAAAAAGAAAAATATATTAATATTTTTAAACATTAACGTAAAAAAAATTTTCTTTTTTTTATTAATTTTGAAATATAAAAGAAAATAAAAAAAAACTTTAATAATAATTTTAACTATTAAATTATTATCAGATATATTTAATAAATAAAAAATAGTTTATATTATCTGCATCAAAATAGATTTACTCATTTAAAAATTAACTATCAAATTTTAGAAGTATTTGTACAAAAAACTTTAAATTATTTCTGAGGTACTAATAGAAGACAATTTATGAATGAATGAGTAAGTAACAATATACCAATAATTAAGTTTGTTATTATACATTTTCCTAACGAGAACAGATACCTCATTGTTTGATTTTATAATACTAAGGTTAAGTTGACTATTAAAAATAGTAAACTAAAGTTTTAATTTATACTTATTTACATCAATAGTTACTATAAAATGTTATCAAATTGTTTTAAACTAGTTTTAACAATCAAGTTATTTATAATGATATGCCAAATCAGTCTAGTAAAATTTTTTTTTTTTTATATTTTTTATATTAGTAATTTTTAGCTGATAGGTTAAATTTTTATTATTGACTCAATAGTAGGTTGGGACAAAAATTACAACTTTACAGATTTTAAATTATTTCTTATATTTTGTCATTAATTATAACAATAATATTATTGTTAATTGAGGATATTTGATATTTTTAAAATTTAACCCCTATTGTTATTACTTTTGTTAATAAGAAGTAAATAAATATAAAATGTAGGTAAGCTATATGTATATTGAATATCAACTTTTTATGTGGTATTAAAATATGCTGAAAAAATTTTATTTTGTTATTTCTTACAATGATAGTATAATTTTAAAAAACATATTTAGAAAAAAAAAAAGTTTACTTTATTTTCTTTTTTTTTTTTAATATAAATAATATAAGAACTTTTAATAAATTACTTACTTTTTTTTCTTTTAATTTATTTTATTTATGAAACTCTTTATAAATATTTTTAACATATGTTTTAAAATTTTAAGATATATGACTAACTACACAACAATACTGCGTAGGCTTTTTGTTATATGTAAGAAATCAATTGTAAAGTGTTTTTCAAAAAGGATGAGATGATGATTAGGAATTATAATAATTTGATTGTCTTTCTGCTTTTGAAATATTTTGATTTTTTAGATGTTTGTTTTTGCCAAAAATTTTTATTATATAATTTATATATTCAATATGTTTAAGAAGATTACAAATATTAATATCAAAAATATTAGATATAAAATAATTTTATATTAATATGTTTAAATAATTTTATCATATTTAGATTTTTTTTTTTACCGTTATATTTATTTTTAATAATAAAATTTTTAATAACTAATCCAAAAAATAATAAATGGAATGTCGTACCTTAGGACCGTTAATATATTTTTAATGATTTTTTCATTTCTTTTTATTATTTCTCTTTAAATCATCTTTTAATGATTAATATCAACATAATCATTGTTTTAACAGTGAAATATCAAAACATAATATATATTTAATATATACATATACATGTAATTTTTTTTAGAATCATGAGTGAATCACAGTTAGAAGGTTTAATTAAAAGATTGGAGTCCGCTGTTGTCAAAGTTGAAACATTAGCTATGCAAAAACCTTGTCTTCCACCAAAACCACCAAGTGGAAGTTGTGGAAATAAATCTTCTACAGATGATAAGGCACCCCCAAATGTAGTAAAGCAATTTGAAGATGATGTTATAACTGTTGTTAATGATTTTATTGATCTTTGTAATAAAATTGGAGGTGATCTAGTTAATGCTGTAAGTTATAATTTTTTTATTTTAAGCATTTTATGTTAAATTTTAGGGTGAAAGAATCAAAAATATATTTGAAGATCAAAAAAATTTTATATGGCTAGCTGCTTCACAACAACAAATTTCAGATAGTGAACTTTCCCTAAAACTTGCTCCTATTTGTAAATTAATGGAAGATATGGTTGAATTTAAGGATGCTAATAGAAGATCTAATTTTTTTAACCATCTTTCTGCAATTGCTGAAGGAATTCAATCAACTGGATGGTTAACTGTTAAAAAAACACCAGCCCCTTTTGTTAAAGATATGCAAGAAGCATCTATGTTTTATATCAATAGAGTTAGAAAAGACCACAAAGACGGTGATAAGATTCATCTTGATTGGGCTAATCAATGGGTTGCTGTTCTTGATTCTCTTTATAAATATGTTAAACAAAATCATACTACAGGATTGGTCTGGAATTCATCACCTGGTAATGCTCCAAGTGACAGTGTTTCATCTTCAAAAACTGGAAAATCTTTAAGTGGTGGACCTCCACCACCACCTCCACCACCACCAAAAGACTTATTTAATGATGTGAAAAAAGTAACACCTAGTGATGGAAGGGAAGCATTATTTGCTGAACTTAATAAAGGTGAAGCTATAACTTCTGGATTAAAAAAAGTAACGGCTGATATGCAAACACATAAAAATCCTAGTCTTCGTATATCTTCTGTCGTTAGTGATACTAATAAAAATAAAACGTCTTCATCACAAAATGTACCAAAAGTTGAGACTGTCAAACCACCACGTCTTGAATTAGAACAAGGTAAAAATTGGTGTGTTGAGTACTATAAAAATGATAAAAATGTTGTTGTTAATATCAATGATATGAAACAAACTGTTTATGTTTTTAAGTGCGAAGGAAGTGTTATTCAAATTAAAGGAAAAGTTAATTCTATAATATTGGATTCATGTAAAAAAACATCAATTGTATTTGAGAACTTGTTATCTCAAATTGAGGTAATAAATTGTCAATCAATTCAAGTACAAACTATGGGAAAATTACCAACAATTTCTATTCAGAAAACAGATGGTTGTCAGGTATATTTATCAAAAGAATCATTTGATGCTGAGATTGTTCATTCAAAATCTTCTGAAATGAATGTTCTTATTCCAAATGGTGAGGACGGTGAATTTATTGAATTTGCTTTACCAGAACAATACAAAACAACTTACGATGCCGTCAAAAATAAGATTGATACTGTTTTAAGTGATATCTAATAATATTATAAATTAAAATGTTAATCTTTATAATATATCAATGAAACTTAAGCTAATAAAAATTTAAATATTTTTTTTTAAATAACAGCATTATGATTTAAGATTCATGTTAGTATACAATCTATAAAATAGGCTCTAAAAAGATTATTTATAAATAATAATTCTAGAGTATGTTGATTAATTGACAAATATTAGAAAAATAAATCTATATTTTTAATATAAAAAAATTTTATTATAATATTGTAAATTTTAAGCCAATTATTCTAATCACACATTTTTCTTTTTATAACACTAATCATTTGATTTTGAAATTTAAAACTTAATTTAGTGATATCAGTAAACCATTTTTATAGTTTTTGAATAAAGTTATTATTTCTATCAAATTTTGTCAAAAGGAATTAGAAATTAATTCTAACGATATTGTCAAATGGTATAATTTTATTATGAAGATATACATAACTTTATTGTTACGCAAAGATTTTAAAATTTTTCTTATTTTGGTAATATTCAATTTTGTTTATATATTTATTTACTTAAAATCCGAATATTAAAATGATTATGTATTAATTTATTACTAGCGTTTTTTTTTAAATTTATTTTAGATATTTAAATCACTACGTTTATCATGGATAATTTGTTTTTTTCAATATTTTATATTGTTAAAAACAAACAAAGTGAAAATTTCATGAGTACATTTAACCAAAGATAGATTTTTTTTTCATAACATTTATGTAAAGTTTTAATAATATTTTTATTAATAGAATTGAGTAATTATCTCTGTTTTGATGAAATTGTAATTGATTAGTAAAAATGCATATAATTATAATAATGATATATATTTTGTTTGAAAAAAAAATGATAATTTTATTTAATGAACCAACTCAGGAAATGGTAGTTTTTTTTTAATAGTTCTTTTTTATATTTTTTTCTGAAGCATTAATTGATGATTGGTAATTATTGAATAAATGATGTACTGTGGTATATATTTTTTTTATAGGTAAAATTCCTTTTTTTATGTTTATCTATGAAAATATCAATTAAAAAAGTTTTTATATTTTTAAAACAATTTATTATTATATATTTCAAATTTCATCAAAATAAGATGAAATAATATTTATTTTCTTATAGAGTCTGATAAATGTACTCTTTATGATATTTAGATAGGTGTACTTGAATGTTTTTTTTGATTTTTTAGTAATATATTAAAATTTTAAAATTTAATTTACTTTAATAATTTTTGATTTTAATGACTTATTGATAGTTCAATAAATTTTACAAGATATTTAAAAAATGATAAAGTATTTAATTATGATATTATTAATTTTATGTTATTTATGAATGAATCAACATAAAATTGATATTTTTTATCAATAAATCTTCAATAATAATTAAATTTTGGTTATTTTAAATTTTTTTTATGTCTTTTGAAATTAATTTTATATCATAATTATAAAGAAAATATTTATTAATAAAATATTATTTTTAAATGTCATAATTTTCTAAAGAATTTAAAAGAGGAAAAAATAGATTTATAAAAAATGGAAATTATTTTGAATAAAATATTATTTATTTAATTAATTGTAAAAATTTAATAGTTAAATATAAAATATTTTGTTGATTTTTTTTAATATTTTTTAAAAGTTTTTTGAAATAAGCATACGTAAACATTTTGTATCAATAATAAAAAAAATTAAAGTTACTTTATTATTTAAATAAAAAATAAAATATTTAACATTTTTTACAACAATATTGTGACCAAAAGTCATAATATTTGTAAATAGGTACCAATCCTGAAGTGACCACTGAAGTTATTACATTACATATTTTTGTTATATTAAATGGAATCCTTGAAGCTATAAAAAAATTATAGAAAATTATATTAAATATTACTTGTTTCAAGTGTTGGTGAAAAAATAGTTGTATCTCTTTCTAATGATTTACTTGTAGTAATTTTAAAGATTGTTGTAGTAGTAGTTGTTGTTGTTGAAGTAAGAATTGGACACAATATTTCCCAACGACAAATGAAAGGATTCCATACAAAGCATGAATGAATAATAATTGTGAAAAACAATAAAATAATTATAAATGATATTTGTAATAAAGCAGTTACCATTGTTATATATTAATTTTAAAAAAAATTTTGTATCTTTTCATTATATATGCACATATTTTTTTAACTTTAATATTATTTAATATTCCTAAATTTAATGTCCCAAAGACAAATTTATATACCGTAACTTTATAATTGAGTTTAATATTTATTGTCTATAAATTTTACAATATATTTCTCTTATAAAAACTTTTTCAATTTATTTAATATTTTAATAAAAATATATTAATCATTTTAATTATAGTTTGCTTTTATTAATTATATATTTTAAATTATATTTAATGTTTTATTATTTTATAAAAATTAGTTTATGTATGTAAATGCAGACTTTTATATATACAAGTTAAAATTTTTTACAAAAATAACTATTAACTTGTGATAAATATAAGATAATTTAATATAAAATAAAATTCAGGTAAATGATAACATTTTTATATTGAAAAAATTAATTTTAATATCAATTTTCTTATACTTAATTCTACACTATTTAAATATTTAAAAGAATAATAATTTAAAAAACTTTTATTAAAAGTTTGCTCATGGACATTTTATTTGTTTTTATATTCTTAAATTACTTTGAATATAGTATATTTTTATTTGCTTATTTAGATAAATAAATAATTGGTTTTTGAAATTTAAATAATTAATTGTTCCATCAATTATTTTTTTTATTTTGGGAGAGGCTTATAAAGTTAAATTACTCTGTACTTTTTATAGATATTTTATTTATAAATAATAATAGCTTTGTGACGTTTTCAAAATTAAAACAATATATAAAGGAATCATTTATTTAATAATTTTGTTAAACTGAAAGTAGTTATATTTCAGTAATGACATTTATAAACATTTTTTCATCACTTTATAATATTTTTTTTATTCTTCTTCTATCTATGGTATTCTTAATAGGAGAATCTTCTCCTACATTTGGAAATAACAATATAGATAATTTAGAAAAAAAGCAATTTCTAAATAAACTTCAATATTATTTTCAACAATCATACAAAAATATGTTTTTACCATCATATTTAAATAAACGTGCTTATCATAATATTGAAACAAGATCAGTAAATGAATTTAACAATTGTTATTTTAGGTAACTAATTTTTTTTTTATTTTTTAAATTATTTTTAGTCCTATTCAATGTGTAATGGATAGACGAAAAAAATAAGAAATTAAAAACTATTTAAAATATATATATTTTTAAATTTTGATACTACTTCTGTCTCCAATGATTAACATCACAACATTAGGCCAATTACAATTCAAATATATCCAATAAAAACTTTTTCCTCTATATGCCAAAATTTTCAAGTCAACATTACTTGTAAAAAAAAATTAAAATTAACATATGACAATTACAGTTTTTTTTATCATAATAATTATACATTTATATTATATATATTGTAAAATAATTGCTCAGCCGGATGTAATTTTTTGATAATAAAAAATAATCGACATTTTTTTTTTAAATTTTTTTAAAATTAGATTTTTTTTATACCTTACTAGATATAAATAATTAAGACAAATAAAAATTTTATTAAGACAATATAATTATATATAAAATAACAATAATTATAAAATATTTATTCATATTATTTTAAAACATAATTAAAATATAAATTTTAAAGAATTTTTTAGCATAGAGAAAAAAAAAGTACGTTGCCTAGAAACAAAACTTATTATTATATTTTATTTTTTTAAATACCTATCTTTTAATAAAAATTATTTTATTAGTATTATAAATAATTTTCCAATCATTTACATATTTTTGGTTATCATAAAGATACTTCTATAATTTATTAATATGAGTTCATTACATAATTTTCAACCAAATGGTAAATTATATAAAACTTTCTGTTTTCATGTTAAAAATGTTTCAATGGCAGTTGGTATGATAGAAATATTATTTATTTGTGTTCTTTTAATTGGAGGTAAGAATTAAATATATTTTTAAAATTGTAAAAAAAAAATATTTATTAATTAAAATAGTATAATAAATTTTGTTAATAATTTTTAAAAATAAAAATATGATAAATGTATAGTATTTTTATAATAATTAATTATTTTTAGTACCAGAAATTAGTTTACATTTATGTAACTGTCCATATAAAAACATTACATTAAAAAATACAAATATATCAAATTTAAGTTATGGAATTAATTATACAACAACAGAAATGTCTATAATACAAAAAAGAGATATAAATAATACAAAAAATATTACACTTACAACATCTTTAATTACAACATCAACAACTAAATATATTGGTGATATAATAACAACTACACAATTATACAATCATTTTAATAATAATAGTAACAATAATGATTCTCGAGATTGTTATAAATTAGAAAATATTATTGAAAAAAGAATTATAATTTTTAGTTTATGTAACATGGACATTTTATGGCTTTTTATAGCATTATCACATATAATATTTGTTAATCTTTTTATTTATGGTATTAAATCAACAAAGCCAAAAACAATTATACCATATCTTATATCAAAAACAATTTTTATATGTATACTAATAATATTTATTACTTTATCAACTATTATATTGGTAAAAGATCATTCAAAATCTAATAAATTAAATTCAACAATATATGTTAATAAATTAATTTTTGGAGCATTAATTATTGGATTTTTTATAATGTTATATACGCTAATTATCAATTTTTTTACTTATCATTTTGTCAAAAGATCTTTCGAAACAGGTTATAGTATATCTGCAGCAAGACCATTTGCTCAACCATCTGGTAGTATTTCCGATCACTTAAGACAATCAAGAGACAATCCAACACTTGATAATAATAGAGATCAAGTTAATAGAATAGAATTAACATCTAGAAATCAAGAACAATCTTCAAATGACAATATTTCAACAAAAAGAAATTACGTTTCAACTTATAATCAAATTCCAAAAGTTTTACCACCATTAAGACACACATTTAGACCAAGTAAGTTTTTTTGTTATATTTTTTATATAAATTTATTTTTAGATACAGCAAATCGTCTTCCCGAAAAATAGAATAAGAACAATCAAAAATGTACTTTTTAAATAACTTTATTTGATCCCTTCTCAAATATTTGATAGCTATTTTTTTATATTAATAAATAAAAAAAAAATAAATTATATCAATATTATTAAGTAGGTTCTTTTGATACTAAATAATAGTCATTTTCAATCTTTATTGTAATATTATCAAAACACTTTCATCATTATATAACATATATAATCAAAAGTCAATAAAAAAAAATGATTAATCATGATAGATTTAAAAAAAATTATTCATTTGTTAAATTTTAAATAGTACTAGATTGTAAAAAAAAATTAAGTTAAAAAAATTTTATGTTTATAAAAAATATATATATAAGAAGATTGATGATTTATTAAGTTTATATTAAATAAAAACTTTTTAAACAAATTTTACTTTTGTTATCATTTTTTAAATTTTAATATAACAATTATCATCAAATAATTATTTTTATTGTTGAAAAATTATTTTAACAAATTTATAAAAATATGTCACAAGAAGTTATTCAAAAAGAAAAAAAAAAATTTAAAAATTTTACTATATTAAATTGGATTTTATTATTATTATTAATATCTACAAATTTTACTTGCCCATTAGCATTTTCCTGTATTTCACCTTTTTATAATACAGTAGCTTTTACTAAAGGTTTATCCTTATCACAATGTGGTATTGTTTTTGGAATATTTAATTTTTTAGGTATTTTTGCTTCACCTATTGTTGGATCAATTGTAAGTTTGTTTTAGTTAAAAAAAAAAAATATATATATATATATGAATATTTATATAAAGATACCAAAAATTGGTTTAAGAATTCTTTTACCATCAGGAATGATTATAACTGCATTTGGAACATTATTATTTGCATTAACAATTATTATTCAATCTTCTTTCTGGTTTTTTATAATTTCATCAATCTTAAGATTAATACAATCTTTAGGATATTCAATTTTATTAACATGTACTTTTACATGTGTTTCAAGATCATTTCCAGATTTAACATCAACAATATTAGGAATAATTGAAACATTTGTTGGTTTAGGATATACATTAGGACCATTTTTTGGTGGTGCTCTTTATGATTATGGTGGTTATATTTTACCATTTCTTGTTCTTGGAATTTTTTTATTAGTATGTGGAATAATAAGTATATTTTTTATAAAAATTGATAATGAAGATTCTTGTAATAAATATCATTATTCTATTTATTTTAAATTAATCAAAATACTTGATGTTTGGATTATTATGAGTTCAGCAATTTTTACAGGAATGATATTTCAATATCATGATGTTACATTACCAGAAGTATTAAAGGAATTTAATTTAACTTCATCACAAATTGGAGCATTTTTTTTAATTATGGGAATTCCTTATGCTATATTAACACCAATATATGGTTATATACTTGATAAATATGGTGGTGCATCATATTTTATAATTTCTGGTTCTATTTTATCTATAATAGCTATGTATTTTTTTGGTCCAGCACCTTTTATTCCACTAAAAAGAAATTTAACTTTATTAATTATAATGAGTATTTTTGAAGGAATATCTGTTGGTGGTCTTTATATTCCTTGTTATATAAAAGTATTAAAAACTGTTATAAAAGAAAAAAATTTTCCTGATAATTTAGAAACATCTGGTGTACTTTCAGGAATATTTGGTATGTGTTATTCATTTGGAGCAGTCATTGGTCCTAGTGGAGGATCTTTTCTTGTTGATCAATTAAATTATCAATGGTCTACTTTTATTTATGGTACAGCAATGTTAATATATGTATGTTACTAGTAATATTTGTCTTTTTTTTTATTTAATTTTTTTTTTAATTTATTATAGTTATTAATATTTATTTTTATTTATTACATACCAAGACATTGTAACAAAAATAAAATTAATGATATTGAAGAAAATAATACCAACATATATCAATGAGTAATTTAATAATAAAGACCATTATTTTTAATTATTTCACTATAAAATGTAGCTGATTTCTTTGGTGTTCTTTCTTTTTTATCACTATCAAAGTTTACTTTAAAAAGCCCAAATTTTAAATCATATCCACTAGACCATTCAAAATTATCCATTAAACTCCAATATGTATATCCTTGTATATTTACACCTTCTGATATTACTTCATGAAGTGCATTAATATGACCAGATATATAATTAATTCTACTTTCATCTATATGACCCTCTGAATTCATGTCCATGCAACCATTTTCTGTAATAAGTATTTTAATTCCTTTATATTTTTTATTTATTTGAAGTAAAGTTTTTTTAAATACATCTGGTGCATTTTGAACCCAACCATCCCCAGCAAATGTATATATTGAAGATCTTCCAACAGAAAAGTTATAATCTTTAGCAAATTGATCATTACCCTCTGAAAATTGATCATTTCCTTCAGATACAGTATATGGTGAATAGTAATTATATCCTAAAAAGTCTGCTGATCCTTTAAGAAGATTTTTTTCTTTATCATTAAATAAACGTAATCTTGTCTCTGAGTTTCCTTCAAAAAGTCTTATATTATCATGCATTTTTTTTATAAATTCAGGATAATCACCATTTTCACCAAATATTGGTTCCGCAAATGTACCAAAAATGATGTCAAATACTTTTTCTGTCATTTTAATATCATTTTCTTTATTAGTTGCTGGAATAGCACCATAATTTCCTAATGTAATTCCTATACTACCACCTTGATATTTTTGATATTTTTCTCTATATATTTTAACAGCTTTACCATGTGATAATAAAACATTATAAATACTTTGATAAAGTGTCCATTCTGAATGTTTTTGAAAATCTCCTGGAGCTAATTCATTTCCTCCATCAGAATATCCAGGAAGTACAATACATATTGGTTCATTAAATGTAATAAATGTTTTAACTCTATCTCCAAATGTTTTAAAACAAAAATCTGCATATTCTGAAAACCATTCTTGAATTTTATCATTCAAAAATCCACCTTTAAAATGTAAACCATTTGGTAAATCCCAGTGATAAAGTGTAACAATTGGTTTAATATTATTTTCAATAAGTTTATCAATTAATTTATTATAATAATCAATACCTTTTTCATTAATATTTCCAGTTCCACTTGGAAATATACGTGACCATGAAATAGAAAACCGATAAAATGATACATTAAGTGTTTTCAAAATTGATATATCCTCATCGATTTTATTGTATGAATCACATGATATATCTCCATTCATATTATTTTTAATTTTATTTTCCTTTCTTACATAATCATCCCAAATTGATTTTCCTTTACCTAAAAAAAAAAATAATTTTTAAATATTTTTTTAGCTAACCATCATCAAAAGCTCCTCCTTCAATTTGATAAGCCGATGTTGCTGTTCCCCATAAAAAACCATCAGGAAATTTTTTAAAAATTTTTTTTTCTTCCATAATAAGTTTATTTTCACTTCTTGATTTTGAATATTGATATATACTATAGAAAGAAACAATTATAGAAATATAATAAAAAATAATTTGTATATTTATCATTTTAAATTATTAGTTATAATAATACATAAAATTAATATTTTAAACTTATTTTTATAATTGATAAGAAAACTTTATGATAAGAATAAGTAAATCAAATATTTAAAAAATTTATTATATAAGTAATATTAAAAATTTATGTATAAATATTATATAATTACCCATTTTTATAATTAAAAAAGTTTTTATATAAAATTTATTATAATAAAACAAATTTCCTTTCCTATTCTTTTATTTGTGAAATAATATAACATTCCAAAAAAGTTAAAAATTTATAAAATATTGGAACATTTTAAGTCAAACTTTTTTGCCGTTTTATCTAAATGTACAACTGCAGAACAAATTGAAGAACATTCAGATGGTGTATTTTTATTATTTCTTTTTTCTCTATTTAATGTATTTTTTAAATTATGAGGAACATTTAATGATGATACATGTGATAACGCTAAATTTGATCTAAAAAAATGTATATATATATATATATATATATATTATATATCTATATTTAAATAATTTACCTATTTAATTTTAAGTGACTTCTAACTAAATCATCAGAACATTGAGCTGCCATTAAAGATAATTCACCAGCAAGAACAGTTGAACATATAATTACGGCAAGTTTTTTGGAATTACTTGAAGGCTCCTGAATATTACTACCCTCACAATTAAGAAGATTAAGGCAACTTTTTTGTGGTGATAATATTGTTCCACCACCAATAGTACCAACTTCAATACATTTCATAGTACATGATATATATAAATCACCATTTAATGTTTTTTCCATTTGTGTAAGGCACATTGATGATGATACAACCTGTGCTGCATCCTGTCCAGTAGCTAAAAATAATGCAGCAACAATATTTGCTGCATGAGCATTCCAACCACCAATTGTCATTGTTGTTGAAGTTCCAATAAGTAATTTTGATTTAGCTAATTCAACCATTGAATCAACATTTGTTTTAAGTACATTTTTAACTATATCAGCTTTTATAATTGCTTCAGAAATTACAGATTTTCCTCTTCCATTTATCCAATTTATTGCACTAGCTTTTTTATCAACACATTGATTTCCACTTAATGATTGAATAATCATATTAGGAAATAATTTTTGTATATATTCCATTGCTGCATGAACAGCTTTTGAAACCATATTCATTCCCATAGCATCTCCTGTACTTGCTTCAAAACGAATATAAATATATACTCCTTCCATATCACAAGTAATTTTATTAAGGATAGCAAATCTTGATGTACTTTCAAAAACATTTTTAAGATCTATAAAATTTTTTTCTTCCTCAATCCATGTTTTTAATTTGTAAGCTTCTACTATTGTAGGAAACTTTACCACTGGTGCTCTAGTCATTCCATCTTTAATAACAAATGATTTAATTCCACCAGATTCTGTTACAGCTCTACATCCACGACTTGTACTTGCTATAAGAGCTCCTTCTGTTGTTGATAAAGGTATATACATTATTTCATCATTAACTAATAAAGGACCAGCTATTCCTGTAGGAATAGGCATAAAACCAATAACATTTTCACAACATGCACCATTAACTATTGAATAATCATAATTTGTATATGGAAGGTTATTTAATGATTTACTTGTTACATCTTCAATATACCTCCTACGAATGGTAACTGCTGATGAATGACCAAATTTTGATTCTAATTCTCTAGTTTTTATTTTTCCATTTTTAATTTCATTTATAACACCATTAACATCTATATTATCTATATTATCAATAGTATCATCATTATCTTTTTCATTATCCATAATATAATCAATAGATTTTTTCTCGTTAACTGATGATTCATCATCACTAACATCAAAAGAAACATCATATATATTTAATGCATTTGCAAATAATTTCATTACATCATTTACAACAATCCTTTTCCATTTACCTTCATTATCAAGATTAACTGTTTCTAAATATTTTAAAATTGAAGATTTTAAATCATCCTGCCATTTGCCAAAATTAGAGGTATCCGTAGCTATACAACAGGTAGACATCTAAAAATATACATTTCAAATATTAATAAAATAAATTAATACTAAAAAAGAAGTAAAAAAAAATAATATAATATTATATTAAATCATAAAAATACGTGTAAAAGTAGTAAAATAATATGCATTGACAACATACACCACATCTACAATTATATTGGATGATAAAAGTATAAAATATAACCTCCTTCTTGAGAAGATGTTTGTAAAATATATATTAATAAACTCTTATTCATTTATTATTTCAATTTTTAAAAGAAAATAAATTTTAAAAAATTACAAATTATCAGAAATTATAAAATAATTTTTTTAATAAAGACAAAAAATATAGAATAAATATTAAATAAATTAAAATTAAGTTGTTTAACTAATTTTCATATAATATATAATAAATATTATCTTAAAATACTTCAATTAATTATATATTAATGTTTAATAATGTCAAATAAAAAGTTTTATTTTTTAAAGTTTTTGCATTAACAAAAAAAATCAAGCTATAAGAATAAAAATATATAACCAATAGGTAAGAAATTATTAAAAATATCATTACATAAAGGTAAATATAAATTATATAAAAAATAAGATTCAAAGTATTTAAAAGTATAGAAATATTACCTACTTTTTGTTTAAGAATTATATTATATTAAAAAATAACAAATGTTATGTTGATATTATTATTTTAATAAATATAAAAAAAAAAACACTTATAAAAAAATCATTTTTATATACTATATAATAACTGATATAAAATAAAGATTATCTTTATATAGGTGTGTATTTTATTAATAAAATAATGTTTATAGCAAAAAAGATTCAAATTTCATGCATTTTTATAAATTTCCATTAATTGTTAAATTTTTATAGGTGACTAAATACCAAATTTCTTTTCTCTTAAACGGATGTTTTGTTTAGTTGGAAAATTATTTTATCATTCCCATAAATTTTATCTAATACAAAAATTTATATCAATCATTTAATATTCATTTGTTTAAAATTATTTAATTCATATAAATTTTTATTATCTATATTTTTTATTTTATCTTATAGGGTAAATTAAAATTAATAAAAATGGAGCGTGTTAAAATAATTGAAGCACTAAAAGCTACTACTAATTCTGAGCATCAAAAAGAGGCTAATAAATATCTTAATGAAGTAGGTTAAAAATTTTTTTTATAAACTTAATCAAGTTTAATTATTTATAGATTGAAGGAATGACTGGATTTGCTCAAGTAATACTAGAAATTTTGATATCTGATACAGAAGAACTTGTGACGCGTCAAGCTGCAGCTATATTTTTTAAAAATTTTGTCTATCGTGCGTGGAATTCAGATACTTCAGAAGAGGAAAATTCTATCACAATTCCAGAAACTGATAAAGATGTCATTCGTCAACATATCATTGATTGTATTGTTAAAGCACCAACAGCTCTTCAAGTACAATTATTGTCTGCTTCTCAGGCATTAATTCGTTCGGACTATCCTGATAAATGGCCTCGATTTTATCCATCAATTGTAGCACTTCTTCAATCAACTACTGGAGAAAATTGGAATGGAGCTCTTAATCTTCTTTATAGAATGGCTAAGGTTTATGAATATAGGAGAGGAAAAGATAAAGCTCCTATGATTGAAGTTATGTCTAATGTTTTTCCATATTTGTATGATAGAGTATGTTTATTACTGAATGATTTATCACAAGAATCAGTTTTCATACAAAAACTTGTTTTGAAGATTTTTTACCGAATTATTCAATGTTTTATTCCAAAAAATTTTCTTAAACCAGAATTACTTTTACAATGGATTAAATTGTGTCTTCAAGTTTTAGAAACTGCTACT
Organism: Strongyloides ratti; assembly: GCF_001040885.1. NCBI lineage: Eukaryota > Metazoa > Nematoda > Chromadorea > Rhabditida > Strongyloididae > Strongyloides > Strongyloides ratti. The sequence goes on from NC_037307.1 coordinate 160,839, forward strand.
CCACTTGAGTTAGAAAATCTTGATGATGATGACAAAGCTAGTTCTATTTGGTGGAAACATAAAAAATGGGCTGCTAAAATTATTTCACGTTTTTTTGAAAAGTATGGTGTTGTAAATACCGTTGAAACAGAACACGAAGCTATTGCATCTGCATTTAACGAACATCTTACAATTCCATGTATTGAACAAATGTTAAAACTTTGTCTTCATCGTGCTAATGGTGGATTTGTTAGTGATCAAGTTACATATTATGCTCTTAGTCACATTGCAACAGGAATTGCTCATTCTAAAACTTGGAAAGCTGTTAAACCACATTTATTTGAAATAACAGAAAAATTGATGTTTCCATTGTTAAAACATACCGAAGAAGATGAAGAACTTTGGGAGGATGATCCGGCTGAGTACATTCAATTGAAGTATAATTATTTTGACGAAATTCATTATCCTAGTACAGCTTCAGTTTTAGTCATTCAAGCAGCTGCTAAAAGAAAAGATATTCTTCCATCTTTTCTTACTTTTCTTCTTAATACTATCAATAATTCACAAAATCCAACAGATGTTGATGGATCTCTTCATATGATTGGAGAACTTGCTTCATCTCTTGTTAAAAATAAGAAATTTAAAGGAGAAGTTGAAAAACTTATTGAAACTCAATTTACTTCACGTCTTAATAATGAAATAAGATTTTTAAGAGCTCGTGCTTGTTGGTGTATTAAACAATATAGTGAATGTTCTTTCCGTACACCAAAATATTTAAATAAAGTTTTGGAAGGATTATTTATTAGACTTACTCAAGATACAGAACTTCCTGTAAAGGTTGAAGCTGCAATTGCTATTCAAAGTCTCATTGAAAATCAACAAAATGTTGCTGAACTATTAAAACCACGTGTTAAGGATATTTTAACAGAAGTTTTAAGATTAGTTGCTGAAACTGAAGTAGAAGAATTGACACCTGTTATGGAAGATTTGATTGAAACATTTATGGATGATATGATTCCTATTGCTCATCATATTGTTAATGAATTAGCTGCTCTTTTTACTAGATTAGTTGAATCTAATAATACTGATCCTGAGAATGATCGTACAATAACAATAATGGGTGTACTTTCTACAATGGTAACAATTCTTTCACTGGTTGAAGATCGTCCTGAAGTTATGACAATTGTAGAACCAACTGTTCATGCTACAGCTTCTGCTATTTTTAAATCATATGCTTCAGATTTTTATGAAGAAGCATTTAGTATGGTACAAAGTTGTATTGCTACTAAAGCATCACCAGCAATGTGGAGTGTTTTTGATGATATTATTGATACTATGGAGACTGATGCATCAACATTTTATGAAATTATGCCTGTTCTTCATACATATCTTTGTTCGAGTGTCGAAGGATTTCTTGCTCAACCAAATAGACTTCAAAAAATTTTATCATTATGTGAAAAAGTATTGAAAGATATAGATTATGGAGAAGATAATCAACTTCATGCTGCAAAATTTTTGGAATGTATTATTGTTGAATGTGGAAATAGTATATTAGAAATCCATTCAAATATATGTCAATTAGTACTTGGAAGACTTCAACAAGAAATTGCTTCTCCTCATGAAGACTTAAGACCAAGATGTCTTTTAGTTGTTATTGCTGCATTTTATGTTAATAGTGAAAGTTTCTTATCTTATGTAAATAATCTTGAACCACACAAACAAGATACTTTAGAATATATCTATTTTGAACTTTTGAAGAGTGTTAAATGTATTGAAGGATATCATGATCGTAAACTCGCTATTCTTGCGTTACTTATGGCTCTTCAATTACCTCAAAATATCAGACCTAAATGTATTGAAGAAAATGCTGGACATATTACTTCCGTAATAATTGATTTATTTGATGGATATCAAAAATGTATCAAAGGACAATTTGATTCTGAAAGCGATGATAGTGATGTTGAACAGTCAGCCGATGAATATGAATTAGAAGATGATGAAGATGAAGTAGATGAATTTACATTAGAATTTGAAAGAAGAAAATCTGTTAGAAAAGCTAAAATACTTGAAAATGGCGGTGTTGATCCGGGAAGTGATTTTGATTCTGATGAAGATCCTGAAGAATTTGATGGATTTATAGAAGAGACAGAAGTTGATGCTTATAATAATAAGCTTGATGTTGAAGAAAATTTAAACATCTATACTAAATTTTTAGATGTTTTTCAAATACTTCAAACAACGGATACAGTTTTGTTTCAAAAAATGACTCATATTGAAGCATCTAAAGCTTCTGATTTAGAAAAACTTGTAAACTATTGTCAATCTGTAAAACTTCAGATACAAGCAAAAAATGTTGAAGCCTCTGGAGGTTATCATTTTGATCCAAACACTAATTTTCAACCAAATTACAACTTTTCCCAATGAATATTTGTAAAATAAATTTATAAAAAATTTCTAATCATATTACATGTTATCCAGTTGTTAATTTGTTATTTTGTTTTCATATAATAAAAAAAATTAAATTTCATATGTGACAATCTTGATAGTTATAAGTTAAAAGAGTTTTTTAAATTTAAATTTTAAAGTATGCTTAATCGATAACTTTTTATAAATAATGCATTTTTTAAAAAAAAAAAATCAAATTTTAATTCAGATTTTTACAAAAAAAATTAACTGATTCATATTTTATCTCTAAATGCTTGTAACAAAAGATATGATGCGAAATATAGTTTTCCAAAATATGTTAAAAATTAATGTTAATGTGTTTGTATAAAAGTAAAATTTGATACACTGAAACTTTTTTAATTTTTAGAATACAATCTGCATTGAAAAGTATTTATAAATATCAATCTTTCTTAAAATATTATATTCAATTTTTTTATGTAATTCAATTTCCTTTTTTTTAACTTTTAAATAAAATTAAGAAAATTGGCAGTAGATTTTTTAATAAAATTTTTATAAAAAAATAAATTTTAAAATCATATCTTTTTTTTAATTATTTATTTAATATGTAAGATTTAAATTTTTACAAAATTATTATTGTATTTTACAAAAAAATATACATATATTTAAAATTCGAATTTTAAAAAAAATTGTATTTTTTATGACAATTTTAGAGGTAGAATTAGAAATCTAGAATATTTTCAGCCACTTTTTAAATCTCTGAAAAAAATAAAGTTAAAGCTATGAAATTAACTTAACTAGACCAATTTGTAAATAGAAAACGAATGAAACTAGTCCCATATTCATAGGATGAATATTTGCTAAGATACTGAAAAGTCGGGAACAATGAATATTTTTGAAAAATTTCCGCCTTTGGTCATATCTCGCTTCATAATGAAGATAAATGAAATCAGATTTCTGCATTC